>NC_053497.1:71893461-72158461 GCF_905171775.1 Rana temporaria | reverse complement strand
GGCTGGCTCACTAACCTAGCAGCCAGGATGTCACACGGAAACTTGGTAAACTCTCTGCCACAGACCTTCCCAAAGATGGAGATATATTCGTTCCAGAATCCTCTCAGCACAGGATTAAGCACCCGGATCTCTCTTGAATAAATTCTTGTGAACTTAGAACTGGCGACCATCACTCTTTCAGTAGTAGTGCATCCTTCGATGAAGTTCAAGGCCTCTCCTGAGATACCAGCCTCATGCTCGGTGCTCTCCAAGACAGGTTTTTTATCGAGTGGCTTCCTTCCTCAGGACGGACAGCACAGGACCACTCTGCAAACGTAGACCCAGTCTGATTACCAGGCCTACTTAGTAGATCACAACCCCGGACCAACTTGGTCCCGGAGCCAGGAACACTTGAACACGCTTGGTTCCAGGCAAATTTAAAAACACCAATATATGCACTAAGGCTGGATTCACACCTATGCAATTTTAGTGCATTTTGCAGATTTGCACTACAGAACGTGTTCCATAGGCAACCATGATAAATGGACTGTAGGGCAAATCTGCAAAATGCAGGAAGCACTAAAACTGCATAGGTGTGAATCCAGCCTTATGCAATCATGAAATAAATTATTAGATATATTTTCAAATTCAACTAATAGAACATGTAAATTTGTATTGCTATCAGCCACTGCACAGCAGCAGTGTGCCTGGTGACTCTGAGGAGGAGAAATAGATCGACTGAGAGTAGCATGATGTCTCTTGACTCCTTGATTCACTCCTGATTCATTGTCATTACTAGCAGGCTGAAGGTGGGTTTTTGACAAATATTGCTACTCAACTTGTGCACCCGCTTCAATGGTTGTGAAGTATCTAGCTGTTCTTTTTGATAAAAGTGGCTGAATCACAAACATGGCTACACAGAAGTAAGAAAGAAAGTGACCACTCATGGCGATACATATACATTTCAAATTGTTTTAACCTTATGTTCCAAAAACTTCACTGGGTACACGATGGGAAAAAGGTCATATATACCATGAACAGAAAACAACTGATGATCACGGTTAGATATGAATAAGTGAACCAACAAAGGTAAATAAAGTGATTAATAAGTCCTGTAAAAGTGTGTGACCACAGATACAATTTATAAGTGAAAAAGTCCCATGTATATATGTGGGGGTGGTTCTTTATGATACATTCATAGCTTTATGACTACGTTCAGATATTTCCCTCAGTTGAGAAAACAACACCACTTCACACGGAAAGGCAAGAACCTCTTCTCATGGACATTCCTTGGTAAGTTAAAAGATGAATACTCTTACCGACTCCCGTTGACCCACATCTCACCGTACGGTGGGTAGGTCTCCAAGGCTTATATGGGCTCAGATACCCTCCAATAACACCGATGAAGGAAGAAATCCTGATCCTGATGTTCCTGAAGGAGATGGAAGTATTGGCCCCAGGAGCGTCCGTGAGGTGGTGTGGAATAAACACTCCAGGTTTCAGAGGGAAAAAAGGGAAAAAGAACACCTCCTCATAGTGTAGAAAAATTTAATAAAATCTCTCAAAAGATATAAAAATGTTCCACAGCAGAGAGAGAATCCAAACAGTACAAATGTATATAAAAATCCCGACAGATAAAAAGTTCCACACTTAGATCACCACAGCAGGTCACATCACCACAGCAAATCAAATCAAGAAAATCAAGATCAAATGGCGTAGTGAAAATGGTTGGAGTCCAGTGTAGCCGACCGGTTTCGTCCTCATAGACTTCTACTAGGGCATGGAACTGGACTCCTTCACCTCCCCACGCCTATAAATAGCCCCCATAATTGCCTACCTGTTGTCCATGCATGCCACGCCGTTCCCATCCAGCGTGCGTTCCACAGCCTGTGTGTTCCCCTTCCTGTGCTCCACGCAGCGGAAGTGAGCCACAAGGATCTGACGAATTGTAGGGGGTAATCACAGAAAATCTCCTCCTCCTGTTTCACGTGTATCCCTCTGTCCAATACGAGGGAGTGTGAGTGGATAGCCCCGCCTTGCACCCGCTGCCCAATTCGAGTCCAAGGCTCAGCACAATGCTGTCCATTGCTGAACTGGTCATCCATGGGGGCGGCGATGACGGAAGCGCTGGTATCATGTGACCGCTTCATGCGCGTCACCCACGTCCAGACGTAGTGACGCCGTGCACTCCATCACACTGACGGAAGTGTCGGTGCCATGTGACTGCTTCATGCGTGTCACCCACGTTAGAACTTGGTGACGCCGTGCGCTCCATCGTGAGCATCCCAGGATTCATTGGGAACAAGGGATTTAGCGCAGTAGCGTTAACCCTTCGCTGCGGAACAAGTACATTAACTCCTATGGGGACAGATACTGGTATACAATGTCCCATAGGTGGGAAGGTCATAGCTGGCGTGTGCATGCAAGAATACAAGTGTGCAACGTCTAACAACTGCGTTAGCAAGTGTATGGATAAAACTCATGGGGAAACAGAAAAAATATATACTATAATACATAAACAGCTCAGTCAAAACCATTATTAAAGGGGGTTTTAGAAGCTGTACTGGACTGTTTATCAGACTATTAGGATTGATTGATGAAAGAGTTCACGTCCCATTCCACGTTGAGGCCATGGGGCGTGTAACTCTTAAGTTGGTAGATCCAGAACACCTCCAACTTTGACACCCCACGAGTAGCGGGTTCACCCCGCCAGTGGGGGACAAAATGGTCGATAATCTGGAACGTGGTCCCCTCCACTTTTTTATTATGGTATTCCAGATAGTGTCTGGGGACCGTATGTTTAGGATAGCCTTTAAGTATCTTGGCAATATGTTCACCTGCCCTTGTGGAAAAATTCCGTATAGTACGTCCAACGTACTGTTTTCCACAAGGGCAGGTGAGGAGGTATACCACATACCTCGTGGCACATGTGGAAAATTGTTTTATGGGAAATTCCATCCCAGTGACGGTGGACCTAAAGCTGACGGACTTCTTTTTCTGGGTATTGTAAACACATACCTTACACCTCCTACAGGGGTGATACCCCTTAGAAAGAGGGAAGAAGGTTGGTTTAATGGGGGGGTCAGGAACATTGGGTGCGATCTGGTTTCTCATAGACATGGCACCCCTATAGATCACGGCAGCGTCATTTGGGAGGGTTGGTCCTAATGTAGAATCACTCTTCAGTACCTTCCAGTGTTTCTGGATGATAGACTTGATCTGCCTATGCTGTATAGAAAATGTTGTGAAAAAGGAGTTCTTAAACCTATTTTCTTGGGCCGACCTAATTTTTTCTTTTATTAAAGTTGTTCTGTCTATGTATGAAATCCGTTCTATTTCCTCCTCAATATTGCTCTCAGGGTAACCCTTATCCACAAATCTCCTTTTAAGGACATTTGCTTGATCTCTAAAGTCCCCTAAATTGGAGCAATTACGTCGGATTCTTAGAATCTGGCTACGTGGAACTGATTTCAGCCATGACGGATGATGGCAGCTATCAACTGGGATAAACCCGTTACGATCGGTCTTCTTAAAATAAGTTTTAGTCTGTAATTGATTATTCTGCACGAAGATTTCTAGATCCAGGAAATTAATGTTAGTAGAGCTAGCCTCATAGGTCAGACTAATTCCGACTTGATTCCCATTAAGGTAAGTCATGAATTCGTCCAGAGATCCTCGGTCTCCTCGCCAAAGGAGGAGGATGTCGTCTATGTACCGCGCCCAGAGAACTATCTCCGGCCGCTCTGCAGCATAGACGACATCCTCCTCCCACTTGGCCATGAATATATTGGCCAAACTGGGAGCGAATTTAGCCCCCATTGCAACTCCCCTTTGTTGCAAATAAAAATCACCAGCATGCCAAAAGTAATTATGGGTCGTTGCAAATCTAAGAAGGTCCATAATAAACAGCCTCTGTGCAATGGGGAGCTCTAAAGATCTATTGAGGAAACAATCTACCGCTTGAAACCCCAAGTGATGTGCTATACTGGTGTACAAGGATGCCACATCTGCAGTGACCAAAATAATGTCATCCGTGTATTCCACCTCTTCCAACCTGGCGATCGTATGCCGAGTGTCCTTGAGATAGGACGGAATCTCTCTAACTATAGGTTGGAGATGGAAGTCTATGTACTTCCCTAGCCTTGATGTCACAGAATTAATGCCGCTAATGATCGGCCGCCCTGGAGGGCACATGTTGTCCTTGTGAATTTTTGGCAGGTAGTACATGACGGGTATGCGTGGCACCTTAGGTACTAAATAGCATCTTTCTTTTTTGTCAAGTATGCCTCTCTGTACACCCTTGTCCACAAGTTTTTTTAGGGAGGTAGTAAAACTGGTAGTGGGGTTGGAAGGTAACTTTACATATGTCTGGTGATCACCCAAGATCCTGGACATTTCAAGATTTTAAGCAGACTTGTCAAGGACTACTATACCCCCCCCCCTTATCCGCTGGGCGGACTACAAGATCTTTCCTCTCGCACAAGGATTTTAGGCCATTTTTAATGTTGGGATCGGAATAGGACCTTTTAATAGGGAGCTCATCTAAATCCTTCAAAACTAGGTCTCTAAAGACTTTAATACTTGATGCCAAAGGGCAAGGTGGATTAAAGAGTGATGGGTTTGAGAGTCCCGTGTGTCTAACAGTAGAGACTTCTGGAAGACTGGGTCTCATAGGGTTAGAAATGAAATACCTCTGGATACTTAACCTTCGTGTGAATTTTTGGACATCGATGAATGTCTGAAATTTATTAAGACCTTTGGGAGGAACAAATTTCAGGCCCTTGTCCAAGACGGACTTTTCAGCATCGGTAAATTCAATCGTGCTCAGATTGAAGACCCCAGTGCTTGTTAAACTCTTTGTCTTTTTCTTCCGGGCGCGCCGCCCCCCTCTCGACCCCCGTTTTGTTCTCCCCCTTTCGGATAATTCCCCTGACCCCTGTGAAAATCCCCCGGTTGGGCAGACTTAGGTTGGGTCAGGTTGTAATTGTAAGGAGGTCTGTCGAAATGATCATCCTCCCTGCCATTATATCCATAGTAAGGATCATAATGTCTGGGTGGATAGTCATTCCTAGGTGTGTAGGGTCCACCGCCTCTTCCTGGTGTCCCATATGTCCTAGGCGGATAATAATGGGAATCAGTCCTTCTATATGGAGAATGGTCATAGGTGTAGTGTTCTCGGGATGGATCCCGTGAGTGATGTGAACTCCTTCTAGGTCCCTTGCCCTTCCCTTTATGTTTGGGTGCGGGACCTCCCTGATGTTGGTTAGGGGTTCGAGGGCCAGCTTGATGATTATATCCAGCATCTCTGCTGGGAAGGCTTGAAGCTGGTATGAGATGGGAAAAAGTGAGGACTTTAGCCTCACTGGTTGAGGGTTGGGAAACCTCCATCTCTAAATTGGAAGAACCTACACCTGTCCCAATGTTATCTTTGTTTTGCCAGCTAAAGACTGAGCAAGCCGCATAGTCAGCAAAATCTCTCGCATATTTTTTCTGTTTTTTATTCTTTTGTTCTCGTTCTTCCTTTTCTAGGTGATTCCTCAAATTGGTGGATAGTGTGGTATATTCAGTAGTGGATTTAGAGGGAAGAAGTTTCTCTCTAATCTCCTTAATCTCTTTATCTAAATTGGACAATCGGGTTTTCTTCTTTTCGATTAAAAAGTTTAAAAGGGATATTCCCTGAAGGTTAAAAAACTGGTACCAGGACTCAATATCTAAGTCTCCCTGTTGGGGGTGTACGTCCCATCTTAACCCTCTGGGGACCATGCGTTCCTTTACGTATTGTTCAAGGAACGCTATGTCCCATTGGAGGTGGAGTTCTGAGGTCATCACGTTCTTAAGTCTCAAAAAGAGGCCACCCATTTCTGAGTCTGTTTTAAGAGCAGTGAAAACACCATCAGTGTTGAAAGTGCGACTAGTGCGATAATCAAACACATCCATCTAAGTGGCAGCAATATTAACAAGTCCAATGTGAAACGTAAATATATACAAAAAATATTGCGCTACTCGAAAAAAATGTATACTATATATCAGTGGTTATATATCACTGATATATAGTATACATTTTTTTCGAGTAGCGCAATATTTTTTGTATATATTTACGTTTCACATTGGACTTGTTAATATTGCTGCCACTTAGATGGATGTGTTTGATTATCGCACTAGTCGCACTTTCAACACTGATGGTGTTTTCACTGCTCTTAAAACAGACTCAGAAATGGGTGGCCTCTTTTTGAGACTTAAGAACGTGATGACCTCAGAACTCCACCTCCAATGGGACATAGCGTTCCTTGAACAATACGTAAAGGAACGCATGGTCCCCAGAGGGTTAAGATGGGACGTACACCCCCAACAGGGAGACTTAGATATTGAGTCCTGGTACCAGTTTTTTAACCTTCAGGGAATATCCCTTTTAAACTTTTTAATCGAAAAGAAGAAAACCCGATTGTCCAATTTAGATAAAGAGATTAAGGAGATTAGAGAGAAACTTCTTCCCTCTAAATCCACTACTGAATATACCACACTATCCACCAATTTGAGGAATCACCTAGAAAAGGAAGAACGAGAACAAAAGAATAAAAAACAGAAAAAATATGCGAGAGATTTTGCTGACTATGCGGCTTGCTCAGTCTTTAGCTGGCAAAACAAAGATAACATTGGGACAGGTGTAGGTTCTTCCAATTTAGAGATGGAGGTTTCCCAACCCTCAACCAGTGAGGCTAAAGTCCTCACTTTTTCCCATCTCATACCAGCTTCAAGCCTTCCCAGCAGAGATGCTGGATATAATCATCAAGCTGGCCCTCGAACCCCTAACCAACATCAGGGAGGTCCCGCACCCAAACATAAAGGGAAGGGCAAGGGACCTAGAAGGAGTTCACATCACTCACGGGATCCATCCCGAGAACACTACACCTATGACCATTCTCCATATAGAAGGACTGATTCCCATTATTATCCGCCTAGGACATATGGGACACCAGGAAGAGGCGGTGGACCCTACACACCTAGGAATGACTATCCACCCAGACATTATGATCCTTACTATGGATATAATGGCAGGGAGGATGATCATTTCGACAGACCTCCTTACAATTACAACCTGACCCAACCTAAGTCTGCCCAACCGGGGGATTTTCACAGGGGTCAGGGGAATTATCCGAAAGGGGGAGAACAAAACGGGGGTCGAGAGGGGGGCGGCGCGCCCGGAAGAAAAAGACAAAGAGTTTAACAAGCACTGGGGTCTTCAATCTGAGCACGATTGAATTTACCGATGCTGAAAAGTCCGTCTTGGACAAGGGCCTGAAATTTGTTCCTCCCAAAGGTCTTAATAAATTTCAGACATTCATCGATGTCCAAAAATTCACACGAAGGTTAAGTATCCAGAGGTATTTCATTTCTAACCCTATGAGACCCAGTCTTCCAGAAGTCTCTACTGTTAGACACACGGGACTCTCAAACCCATCACTCTTTAATCCACCTTGCCCTTTGGCATCAAGTATTAAAGTCTTTAGAGACCTAGTTTTGAAGGATTTAGATGAGCTCCCTATTAAAAGGTCCTATTCCGATCCCAACATTAAAAATGGCCTAAAATCCTTGTGCGAGAGGAAAGATCTTGTAGTCCGCCCAGCGGATAAGGGGGGGGGGTATAGTAGTCCTTGACAAGTCTGCTTAAAATCTTGAAATGTCCAGGATCTTGGGTGATCACCAGACATATGTAAAGTTACCTTCCAACCCCACTACCAGTTTTACTACCTCCCTAAAAAAACTTGTGGACAAGGGTGTACAGAGAGGCATACTTGACAAAAAAGAAAGATGCTATTTAGTACCTAAGGTGCCACGCATACCCGTCATGTACTACCTGCCAAAAATTCACAAGGACAACATGTGCCCTCCAGGGCGGCCGATCATTAGCGGCATTAATTCTGTGACATCAAGGCTAGGGAAGTACATAGACTTCCATCTCCAACCTATAGTTAGAGAGATTCCGTCCTATCTCAAGGACACTCGGCATACGATCGCCAGGTTGGAAGAGGTGGAATACACGGATGACATTATTTTGGTCACTGCAGATGTGGCATCCTTGTACACCAGTATAGCACATCACTTGGGGTTTCAAGCGGTAGATTGTTTCCTCAATAGATCTTTAGAGCTCCCCATTGCACAGAGGCTGTTTATTATGGACCTTCTTAGATTTGCAACGACCCATAATTACTTTTGGCATGCTGGTGATTTTTATTTGCAACAAAGGGGAGTTGCAATGGGGGCTAAATTCGCTCCCAGTTTGGCCAATATATTCATGGCCAAGTGGGAGGAGGATGTCGTCTATGCTGCAGAGCGGCCGGAGATAGTTCTCTGGGCGCGGTACATAGACGACATCCTCCTCCTTTGGCGAGGAGACCGAGGATCTCTGGACGAATTCATGACTTACCTTAATGGGAATCAAGTCGGAATTAGTCTGACCTATGAGGCTAGCTCTACTAACATTAATTTCCTGGATCTAGAAATCTTCGTGCAGAATAATCAATTACAGACTAAAACTTATTTTAAGAAGACCGATCGTAACGGGTTTATCCCAGTTGATAGCTGCCATCATCCGTCATGGCTGAAATCAGTTCCACGTAGCCAGATTCTAAGAATCCGACGTAATTGCTCCAATTTAGGGGACTTTAGAGATCAAGCAAATGTCCTTAAAAGGAGATTTGTGGATAAGGGTTACCCTGAGAGCAATATTGAGGAGGAAATAGAACGGATTTCATACATAGACAGAACAACTTTAATAAAAGAAAAAATTAGGTCGGCCCAAGAAAATAGGTTTAAGAACTCCTTTTTCACAACATTTTCTATACAGCATAGGCAGATCAAGTCTATCATCCAGAAACACTGGAAGGTACTGAAGAGTGATTCTACATTAGGACCAACCCTCCCAAATGACGCTGCCGTGATCTATAGGGGTGCCATGTCTATGAGAAACCAGATCGCACCCAATGTTCCTGACCCCCCCATTAAACCAACCTTCTTCCCTCTTTCTAAGGGGTATCACCCCTGTAGGAGGTGTAAGGTATGTGTTTACAATACCCAGAAAAAGAAGTCCGTCAGCTTTAGGTCCACCGTCACTGGGATGGAATTTCCCATAAAACAATTTTCCACATGTGCCACGAGGTATGTGGTATACCTCCTCACCTGCCCTTGTGGAAAACAGTACGTTGGACGTACTATACGGAATTTTTCCACAAGGGCAGGTGAACATATTGCCAAGATACTTAAAGGCTATCCTAAACATACGGTCCCCAGACACTATCTGGAATACCATAATAAAAAAGTGGAGGGGACCACGTTCCAGATTATCGACCATTTTGTCCCCCACTGGCGGGGTGAACCCGCTACTCGTGGGGTGTCAAAGTTGGAGGTGTTCTGGATCTACCAACTTAAGAGTTACACGCCCCATGGCCTCAACGTGGAATGGGACGTGAACTCTTTCATCAATCAATCCTAATAGTCTGATAAACAGTCCAGTACAGCTTCTAAAACCCCCTTTAATAATGGTTTTGACTGAGCTGTTTATGTATTATAGTATATATTTTTTCTGTTTCCCCATGAGTTTTATCCATACACTTGCTAACGCAGTTGTTAGACGTTGCACACTTGTATTCTTGCATGCACACGCCAGCTATGACCTTCCCACCTATGGGACATTGTATACCAGTATCTGTCCCCATAGGAGTTAATGTACTTGTTCCGCAGCGAAGGGTTAACGCTACTGCGCTAAATCCCTTGTTCCCAATGAATCCTGGGATGCTCACGATGGAGCGCACGGCGTCACCAAGTTCTAACGTGGGTGACACGCATGAAGCAGTCACATGGCACCGACACTTCCGTCAGTGTGATGGAGTGCACGGCGTCACTACGTCTGGACGTGGGTGACGCGCATGAAGCGGTCACATGATACCAGCGCTTCCGTCATCGCCGCCCCCATGGATGACCAGTTCAGCAATGGACAGCATTGTGCTGAGCCTTGGACTCGAATTGGGCAGCGGGTGCAAGGCGGGGCTATCCACTCACACTCCCTCGTATTGGACAGAGGGATACACGTGAAACAGGAGGAGGAGATTTTCTGTGATTACCCCCTACAATTCGTCAGATCCTTGTGGCTCACTTCCGCTGCGTGGAGCGCAGGAAGGGGAACACACAGGCTGTGGAACGCACGCTGGATGGGAACGGCGTGGCATGCATGGACAACAGGTAGGCAATTATGGGGGCTATTTATAGGCGTGGGGAGGTGAAGGAGTCCAGTTCCATGCCCTAGTAGAAGTCTATGAGGACGAAACCGGTCGGCTACACTGGACTCCAACCATTTTCACTACGCCATTTGATCTTGATTTTCTTGATTTGATTTGCTGTGGTGATGTGACCTGCTGTGGTGATCTAAGTGTGGAACTTTTTATCTGTCGGGATTTTTATATACATTTGTACTGTTTGGATTCTCTCTCTGCTGTGGAACATTTTTATATCTTTTGAGAGATTTTATTAAATTTTTCTACACTATGAGGAGGTGTTCTTTTTCCCTTTTTTCCCTCTGAAACCTGGAGTGTTTATTCCACACCACCTCACGGACGCTCCTGGGGCCAATACTTCCATCTCCTTCAGGAACATCAGGATCAGGATTTCTTCCTTCATCGGTGTTATTGGAGGGTATCTGAGCCCATATAAGCCTTGGAGACCTACCCACCGTACGGTGAGATGTGGGTCAACGGGAGTCGGTAAGAGTATTCATCTTTTAACTTACCAAGGAATGTCCATGAGAAGAGGTTCTTGCCTTTCCGTGTGAAGTGGTGTTGTTTTCTCAACTGAGGGAAATATCTGAACGTAGTCATAAAGCTATGAATGTATCATAAAGAACCACCCCCACATATATACATGGGACTTTTTCACTTATAAATTGTATCTGTGGTCACACACTTTTACAGGACTTATTAATCACTTTATTTACCTTTGTTGGTTCACTTATTCATATCTAACCGTGATCATCAGTTGTTTTCTGTTCATGGTATATATGACCTTTTTCCCATCGTGTACCCAGTGAAGTTTTTGGACATATTTCCCTATAGGGTGTCTGTCCATTTGGGGCCACTTTGTGGACACAATTTTTTCACATAGGTTGGCGCTACATTTATATTTTTTACTTTTGCACAATTATCCATTGGTATGTTGGCTGCCCACAACCACTGATATATAGTATACATTTTTTTCGAGTAGCGCAATATTTTTTGTATATATTAACCTTATGTTCTACTTAATTTAAGCTCTGCTGTTCTCTATGATTAACTATAAGCACATTGCTTAGTGTCAGAGCGATGAATGATTCATAAAGTCAGGAGACATGTTTTCCTACAGTGACCAATACACAGAACTCCCACAGAAATACTGCTTGACAGCTATGAGTCACAATATTAAAGAAAAAAAATTAAGTTTATAGGTCTGTTCTTATATTTAATTTAGGATGGGTTTGCGTGCACAATGAATTTTAATGTTATATGTCTTTTAACGTTTACCTATTGAGGCACCCATCCACACAAAACTGACAAGAAGATGCTGAATTAGAGCTTGCGTATAATGAATGACATGTAAAATATGCTTTTAGGTGCATTTAGCTTGAATTTGAGCCCAGTTTGAGATTCTTCCCTCTGACCCGCTTCTGATCTAAGGCTTTATGAGGCTGTTGCATTTATATTGACTTCTATGGGGAGAAAATCAGTTCTGTTGTAAAATCAATGCAATTGTACACAAGCCTTTAGACACTATCTTGTTTTTTTTCCCCCCGGGAAAGGCAGTTAATGCAATCTTGGTGCTTAAATTAGTCCACTCACTGGAGCAAGCTATATAAGTATTTTTTCACCTTTACATTTTATTAAAGCAGTTGTAAACTGCACATGGTCATTTTACCCACAGGTAAGCCTATAATAAGGCGTACATTGAATATATCCTAAACGTGCACTATTTAGGAGATATATTCGCCCTGCATGGAGCCAGTGACATCACCGACACATGCGCTCTGAAGGTCCGGCATACTTTGCCGAAACTTCAGAGCTTAAGGCCGGAACCAAGGGCTCCCATGCTCATGCAAATCACAGAGTCTGTCAGAAGGGTACTCACTGAGGCCAAGATGCAGAGATCGGTTCACACTTGCGACTAAGCGCACTCCACCCCCTGGAGATGGTACAGAGGGTGAATCGCACAAAGAGGTACAAGCCACCAGCAGGTTGGGCAGGTCTAGCGTGAGGGTCATCGAGGGACTGGTAGACATGCAGGAACTGCCAGGTACTGGAGCCCAACAGGGTAACAGGATAGCAGACTCCAGAATGGGCATGGGGTCAAACACAGGATAAAAGTCTGTAAGCATGCCGAGGGTCAAAGATGCAAGAGACTGGAGGCAAGTCCGTAAGCAGGCCAAGGCTCAACACGCAGGAGACTGGAGGCGAATCCATAAACAGGATTAGGGTCAAACACCAAAGACAGGAAGCAGAGTCCTTAAAGCGAGCCAAGGGTCAGGTCCAGGAGGCGATCAGAGTAGGTCAAGGTCAATCCGGGTCACAACAGGTAATCAGAAGGCAGGAAGCAGTAACAAGTTACACAGGAAGCTGAGAGCTAAACCAGTGATTTGATTGTGGAGCTGAGCAGCTTTTATAGACCAGCAAGGGGCTCACGTTATGCGCACGGTAGTGCGCATGCGCGCGCCGTTCTGTTGGACCACGCACATGCCGAAGTGCCATTGCGCTGCGCATGCGTGCAGGGAAGCGACGGAACTGAGATGGTTGGTTTCTATTTTTTCCCTGACAGCGTTGGAGCTCGCAAACCTGGAAAAAATACAGGGGGAACATGTCAGCCCTCTCTGCAGTGACTTTATAGCACTGGAGGGCTTAGTTCCAAGGTGAGTAGTTCATAATGTGCTAGTATGCAATGCCATTACCTTGTATAAAAAAGAAAAAAGGTTGTGCTAATAATAAACAATCTAATGAACTAATAATTAGTGAAAAAATTATCTATAATATAAATGATCAAATAAGTATACTATATACTAAAATAATATGTACATAGGTGAATATAAATATAGATATTGGGTAAATATATATAGAAGTCCCAATAATAAAGTCCACAAAAAATGGTGAATAAAATGCGATCAGACGTGAAGATAACGTTGAGAAGTAGATCCACCGCCACCAAGATCATAAGGGAAAGCCGCTCCTTGAGGAGTACACCAGAAGAAAAAATATATATGGACACCATTACTAGACAAGTTTGACCTCCTATGTTAGCAAGGTCGTATGGGCCTTCAGAAATAACCCTCTGCGGGGTCTTAATAGGTCACAAATGTATGTGCCGCTCGGCTCCTATCTGCTTCCTTGCTTCCATCCACTGTGTCCCTTAGAAAGGATCTCTCCCTCTGGCCTTGACGCCAATACAAACCTATTTATCTTCATACTTTACAGGTAATGGAGGTTTCTCTGTACCAGCAGGGCCCTGTGTTATGTAAGTGACAGAAGTGTCATCATAGTCCTCCTCCCCAGTGTGGGAGATGAAGGTCGCTTTGAATCCCTGGCTGCAGCTTGTAAAGTCCAGAAGACAAACTTTCCGAGACACGCATGCGCAGGAACTACTCGAGAAAGACAAATCATTCATAGGATTTCTGCCTCCCTGCTGAACTGGGGCAAGTGCTGTGATGTGGGTAGTGCTACATTGCCCCAAGGTGTCCTCACTCCCAGCCTCAGGCTTGGATATCCGCTGGTATGGTCTCCCGATGGCAAACCAATCAATAAACGCTTATTCTTTTACATATTTTTGGTAACAAAAAATGCAATAAGTATCAGCCTAAACTCAGTTAAAACGACACAGTGCCGAATCGCAAAAAGGGGCCTGGTCCTTTAGCAACAAAATGGTCTGGGGCTGAAGTGGTTAAATAGAATCTTGATTGTTATATAGTTTAGATCAGCAGTGTCCAGCCAGCTACAGCTGTATGCGGTCCATGATGATCTAACACAAAATCGTAAACTTACTTAAAAATTTAGTGCCAGATTCACAGAAGAGATACGACGGCGTATCTCCTGATACACCGTCGTATCTCTGAGAGTATCTATGCGGCTGATTCATAGAATCAGTTACGCATAGATAGCCCTAAGATCCGACAGGTGTAATTGACTTACACCGTCGGATCTTAGGCTGCAATACTTCGGCCGCCGCTGGGTGGAGTTTGCGTCGTTTTCCAGTGTCGGGTATGCAAATTAGCTTTTACGGCGATCCACAAAGGTTTTCGCGTTCGTTACGTCGTCGCTAGTATTTTTTTCCCGTCGCAAAGTTAAGCATGCTTTTACATGGCTTAACTTTAGACGAGCCATGTTAAAGTATGGCCGTCGTTTCCGCGTCGAATTTAAAATTATATTTTTTTTGTGTAAGACATCCGGGAATACGAAAGTACATTACGCACGTCGCCGTTCAAAAAAATTACGTCACTTCGCGCAAAGCACGGCGGGAATTTCAAAACGGAGCATGCGCAGTATGTCCGGCGCGGGAGCGCGCCTAATTTAAATGGTACACGCCCCATTTGAATTAGGCGGGCTTGCGCCGGACGTCTTTACGATACACCGCCGCAAGTTTACAGGTAAGTGCTTTGTGAATCAGGCACTTACGCTGAAAACTTGCGGCGGTGTAACGTAAAGACGATACGTTACGCCGCCGGAGTTTTCTGTGAATCTGGCCCTTCGTTTTTTGGGGAATATTTTTGTAAAAATGTGTTTACACTTTACTGGACTTTTGGAAGTTTTATCTTTCCAAAGAAAAATATCCCACTCTTCACAATCATGCCTTATTCATGTCGTCAGTTTTTGGCAGCAACCTATAATTTTCAAGGATAAAGCACACAACAGGAAAAATTAGAACCAAAATTACTCTGAGAATTAATTGAGAATTGCTACTACATCTATCAGACCATATACTGATGTGTCTGTATCCACGATCGTTAACTTTTTCTGCTCATCGGCTATCCTTATTGTTAGTATATTTTATGTGTGGCCTAAGACAATTCCTCTTCTTCCAATGTTGCTTAGGAAAGTCAAAAGTTTAGACACCCCTGGTTTAGATGCAAATATTTCTGAACTGAATTTTTTGAAAGTATTATTTCTGTCTCTTTGGTTTTTTCTTTATTTACTAATATCAACCTGTTAATGTTGCACCCAAGTTGGGATAATGTCTGTCTTTTGCATAATACACAGTACAACATTTTTCAATTGACATTTTTATCCACTGCTAGTATATTTTTATTATTAACCACTTGCTTACTAGGCACTTAAACCCCCTTCCTGCCCAGACCAATTTTTAGCTTTCAACGCTGTCACTCTTTGAATGACAATTGCGCGGTCATGCTACAGTGAAATTTTTATCATTTTTTTTTCACACAGATAGAGATTTATTTTGGTGGTATTTAATTGCTGCTGTTTTTTTTTGCTAAACAAAAAAGTAATGAACATTTTGAAAAAAAATAAATAACCGTTTCATAGTTTGTTATACAATTTTGAAAACAGGTAATTTTGCGCCTTCACTGATGTGCGCTGATGAGGCTGCACTGATAGGTGGCACTGATAAGCACTGATGAGGCGGCACTGATAGGTGGCACGGATGGGTGGAACTGATGGTTGGCACTGATGGTTGACACTGAAGGGCACTGATAGGTGGCACTGATGATCACTGATGGGTGGCACTGATCTGTGGCACCGATTATGAGACACTGATGGGCAATGATTGGAAGCACTGGTGGGCATTGATTGGTGGCACTGTGGGCACTGGTAGGTGGCATTGGTAGTAGGCACAGTGGGCACTGGCAGCTGACACTGGTGGACACATAAAATGCAGCTGCGGCTTTCTGTGTGAGGGACCGATGTTCCTCTGACAGAAGCCCGTGATCGGCTTTTTTTCTCCTCACGCTGTCATTGGCTGACATCTGATCATGTGGAAAGGGGCCGGATCAATCCCTTACTCTGATCTGTGATCACCCGAGTCTCATAGACGCCCTCCCGGCAATTAAGGCCCATGCTGTAGCCGTCCTTTTGCTATAGCGTGGGCAGCAAGTAGTTAATAGGGTCTATATCATTTGGCTATCATTCAGCAAAATTGTGTAGTTGTTTGGTTGTATATACCAATTTATACTGTATGCCCAAATAGCATTCAGACTGTATACATGGGGTTTGTACATGTTTTTAACAATGATGCACTTTTTATTATGAATGTTTGTTTTAAATAAAAAAGTGAATTGTATATATTTTTTGTTCACTTGGTATCTTAAAGGGGTTGTAAAGGATTTATTTTTTCATAATAAGCATCCTTTACCTGCAGACATTCCTCTTTTCACTTCCTCATTGTTTGTTTTTGCTCAGAAGTTGCTCTATTTATTCTCTGTTCTGTTCACTTCCTGCTTGTCTGATTGTTACTCACCACCGTGATGGGAGGCTTTACTGCGGTGGTCAGTAACGTGCTCACCCCCTCCTGGGAACTACATCTGTGCGGCAGGACGCTCTCTACGCGTTAGAGACTTCAAGGAGGTGTGAATTACTGGGCGTGCCGCAATTCATACTGGGAAATGTAGTTCTTACATGAACGAGCGATGCAAACCAGGAAGTGAATGAGAGAACAGAAACTAGAATGCCGGAGGTGATATAGATCAGTGTTTCTCAACTCCAGTCCTCAAGGCGCACCAACAGGTCATGTTTTCAGGATTTCCCTCAGATGAAATGGCTGTGGTAATTACTAAGGCAGTGAAACTGATTAAATCCCCTGTGCAAAATAATGGAAAACGTGAAAACATGACCTGTTGGGGCGCCTTGAGGACTGGAGTTGAGAAACACTGATATAGATGAATGAATTTAATAGGTATTTACTCGTTTTTAACAAAATCATTACACTATTCTGTCTGTCTACCTTGCAGACATTAATTTTAGGCAAATTTTTTTTTTCCTTTAGTGACCCTTTAAGAGACCCTCTTAGCCTCTCCTTTGTTGGCACTATATAAATCCTGTATAATATTATTAACACCAGTTTGCACAGTGCTTTACATTATAAAGAGACAGTATAGTTACAATACAAATCAAAACACAAGGGTAAAGAGGGCCCTGCTCTTGAGAGTTTACAATCTAACTGGATTTTTTTTAAATAAAGCAATGCAAAGAACAGAAATTATGGAAAAAGCACAACCATCTCATAGATCACCTTTTAGCAGTAGTAACAATGAACATTCCCTTGAAAAATTATTCATACCCTTTTACATTTTTCAAATTTTGTCATGTTACAACCAAAAACGTAAATGTAATTTATTGGAATTTTATGTGATAGACCAATACAAAGTGGCAAATAATTGTGAAATAGAAATGTTGAAAAGCATTTATCATTTTCCTTCTAACATATTTGAAGAACCAACTTTCGCTGCAATTACAGTTGCAAGTCTTTTTGGGTATGTCTGTACCAGCTTTACACATCTAGAGAGTGAAGTGTTTGCCCTATCTTCTTTGCAAAATAGCTCAAGCTCTGTCAGATTGAATGGAGAGCGTCTGTGAACCGTAATCTTCAAGTCTTGCTACAGATTCTCACTTGGATTTAGGTCTGGACTTTGGGCCATTCTAACACATGAATATGCTTTGATCTAAACCATTCCATTGTAGCTCTGGCTGTATCTTTAGGGTCATTGTCCTGCTGGAAGGTGAACCTCTGCCTCAAGCCCTGTACACACACACTCGGTTTTCTCGGTGGTAAAAAGTCTGCAGAGAAAACCGAGGGGAAAGCCGAGAACCCGGCAGGAAAACTGCCATGGAGCTTTGTCCGGGAATCCCGGTCGTGTGTATGCTCCATCGGCACTGCCTCGCAGTCTTTTCTATAGGTAAGTAGTAGATATGGCGGAAAAAAAACACTGGGAATCCCGACGGGAAAATAGAGATTATCTCTATTATTCCGATGGGATTCCTGGCTGTTTTCCTGATGGGAAAACTGTGAGGAAGCATACACACATCCGTTTTTTTCCAGCCAAAAGCTCTCCTGGAAGTTTTCCTGCCGGGAAAACGGGTCGTGTGTACGAGGCTTCAGTCTCAAGTCTTTTGCAGACATGTTTTCATCTAAGATTGCCCTGTATTTGACGCCATCCATCTTCCCATCAACTCTGATCAGCTTCCCTGTCCCTGCTGAAAAAAAGCATCTCCACAACATGATGCTGTCACTACTATGTTGGTTGGGATGGTGTATTCAGCGTGATGTGCAGTGTTAGTTTTCTGCCACAAAACTTACATTTTTGGTCTCATCTGACCAGAGCACCTTCTTCCACATGTTTGCTGTGACCCCCACTTCTTGCGAACTGCAAACAGGAATTTTCTTCTTGCCACTCTTCCATAAAGGCCAGATTTGTGGAGTGCATGACTAATAGTTGTCCTGTGGACAGATTCTCCTACCTGAGCTGTGGATCTCTGCAGCTCCTCCAGAGTTACCATGGGCCTCTTGGCTGCTTCTCTGATTAATGCTCCACTTGCCCAGCCTTTCAGTTTAGGTGGACAGCCATGTCTTTGAGGGTTTGCAGTTGGGCCATACTCTACATTTTCAGATGATGGATTGAACAGTGCTCCATGAGATGTTCAAAGCTTGGGATTTTTTTTGTATAACTTAACCCTGCTTTAAACTTCTTCAGAACTGTATCCCTGACCTGTCTGGTGTGTTCCTTGGCCTTCATGATGCTGTTTGTTCACTAAGGTTCTCCTACAAACCCATGAGGACTTCACAGAACAGCTATATTTATACTGAGATTATATTACATACAAGTGGACTTTATTTACAAATAATGCATTGTACACACAATCGGATTTTCTGACGGGATAAACTCCGACTGATTTTTCCGAGGGAATTCCGTTAAAGCTGTCTTGCATACACACTGTCACACCAAATTCCAACCGTCAAGAATGCGGTGACGTACAACACTACGACGAGCCGAGAAAAATTAATTTCAATGCTTCCGAGCATGCGTTGACTTGATTCTGAGCATGCGTGTTTTTTTCTCCGTCGGAGTTCCCTACAGACGAACGGAATTTCCGATATAAATTTTTTCCATCTGAAAAAAAGAACATGTTCTCTTTCTAAATTCCGGCGATAAAAAAGTCAGAAGGGGCCCACACACAGTCGAAATATCCGATGAAAAAATTATGTCTGCCTTTTTCTATCGGAAATTCCAATCATGTGTACAAGGCATTAGGTGACTTCTGAAGGTAATTGGTTCCACTAGATCTTAGTTAGGGGTTTAAGAGTGAAGGAGGTACAAATGCACACCACATTTTTCAGATATTTATTTGTAAAAAAAATTAAAAACTATTTATAAATTCCCTTCCACTTCACAATTGTGTGCCACTTTATGTTGGTATATCACATAAAACTAAATAATAATAAAAAAATTAAGTTTGTGGTTGTAACATACTTTTTTGGTTGTAATATGACAAAATGTGGAAAATGTCAAGGGGTATGAATACTTTTTCAAGGCACTGTAAACAATTTAGAGATTGATTGCTTTGGATTCTGATTTGACTTACAAATTAAACAAGGGCTGCCCATTTGACTTAACCAAACCTCACAATATATTTGTCAGAGATGAACATTTTAAAATTCAGTAGTTATGCTAACCAGTGTTAGGTGTTTCATGGTACAAAAGGTCTGTCTGCCAGTCAGTGGATAGAACCCAAAGCACTGCTGGACCTTTGAGTTCCTGAGATTCCATATCCCTATATTCAGTCACACGTCAAAGGATGTGAGATAGGCATCAGTGTCACTGCTGGGACCAGAATGTTTTAACAAAACAAAAGAAAAAGCTATAAATATGAATGTGAAATTCACAGATGATAAGGCTGCCACCTACTGTACAGAAAACATTTTTAGCTGTGCTCGCATTGTATAGCAGTACAGCAGCAGATTGCAATGCACGCACTTTAAATGTAGGTTAAGGTTGGGAATCCTCATAAATAAAATAGTACATGTCAGTGGTGATGCTTAGCTTCAGGCCTCAAGGGTAACCAGCAATGCATGTTTTCCCACTTTCATTGAGGACAAAGCTACAGAAATGAATATCGTATAAGAGAAAAAAAACGATTTCATGCGTTGCTGCAGAGGCTTGGGTACTGTGTTAAGCATGACAGGTATATGTGCACCCATGTATTTAGAAGTGTTTGCGCAATCTATGCATTAGGAATTTGGATATTCTACCAAACAGTATACCACAAAGGCAGCAGTATCAGATTTAGTTTGTTAATCTTACTGCCATCGTCATTAATTATGGTACATTCTGTATGTATGAATAAATCTTCTGCACATTTCTTACCAAACAGGTTTAGCTGCAAAAGGGTAGGCATAGCATTTTTTTCATTGAGCACATATTTTGAGTTATTATTGCAGGGTTCAATTTAATATACTAGTGTGCATTTACACATTCTTTTGGTTTTCCATAATTTTAAAATTACATTAAATGTGGAGACACTTAGATTAGCCACTACAGCAAGAGAAAATTTGCCACAATGCTTCTGACTACGTAACAGCAGTTGAGATATTATATCTGCCACAAAGTAAGTTCAGACTTATGACTTGCATTGGGAAAAATGAGCAGTAAAGCATGCCCACTACACAGCACTTGCATAGTAGAAATCATGGTATTTAATGTATAAGTATATTAACCCAGTGCCGGCCCAAGACATTGTGCTGCCTGGTACCAAGAATGAAATGCTGCCCCCCCCCCAAAAAAAAGAGTGGGAGCAGCCAGGTGGAGGGGAGGACAGAGTGGGAGCAGCCAGGTGGAGGGGAGGACAGAGTCGGAGCAGCCAGGTGGAGGGGAGGACAGAGTGGGAGCAGCCGGGTGGAGGGGAGGACAGATTGGGAGCAGCCGGGTGGAGGGGAGGACAGAGTGGGAGCAGCCGGGTGGAGGGGAGGACAGATTGGGAGCAGCCGGGTGGAGGGGAGGACAGAGTGGGAGCCGCCGGGTGGAGGGGAGGACAGAGTGGAAGCAGCCGGGTGGAGGGGAGGACAGAGTGGGAGCATCCGGGTGGAGTGGAGGACAGAGTGGGAGCAGCCAGGTGGAGGGGAGGACAGAGTGGGAGCAGCCAGGTAGAGTGGAGGACAGAGTGGGAGCAGCCAGGTGGAGGGGAGGACAGAGTGGGAGCAGCCAGGTAGAGTGGAGGACAGAGTGGGAGAAGCCGGGTGGAGTGGAGGACAGAGTGGGAGCAGCCGGGTGGAGGGGAGGACAGAGTGGGAGCAGCCAGGTGGAGGGGAGGACAGAGTGGGTGCAGCCAGGTGGAGGGGAGGACAGGGTGTGAGCAGCCAGGTGGGGAGGACAGGGTGGAAGCAGCCAGGTGGGGAGGACAGGGCAGCTCTCTTCCGACCCTTCCTTCCCTCACACTAGCGATGGGAGAGGTGGGCGGAGCAATTGATTGGCACGGAGACATCACTGGTTGCTAGGCGCTGGGCGGCAAGCTATTCTAGCAACCAGTGCAGGAGGCAGCGCACAGCGCACCGCCAACCAGCATCGGCTCTGCTCTACTCCTGCTTACTGGTCCAGGATGCCGCCCCTTTTAAATGCCACCTGGCACCATGGTCTCATCGGGTCCCATGGTAGGGCCGGCCCTGTATTAACCCCCCTGTACACATATAAGACTAGGACCAACACTGGAGCCTGTAGGCGAACAAGCGTTTTTTGCTTTACTAATTCCTACCTGGCTTAGAATATTGTGATAATATGTAGATGGCCCTAAATGAAATGACAGCATTTGTTATGGTGGTAGGAAAAAAATATATTGGCTAATAACTATACAGGAAAAAGTCACTTATTTGTCTCTGCCGCCTACATACACATACCAAATGTGTCTAATAGTAAATTTAGCCCTTCATAGAAAAAGGGCTTTTAAAACAATAAGGTATCATTTACAATGGGCATTTGCCTGGCTCTCCTGAATGCCTTTCTCCTAGCAGGAGAAAAGCAGCATCAAAAGCAAGCCTAGAGGGGGCTTATCTAGATGGGTGCATCCACTTATAGCTCCTCTGCATGCTGGGAATCCCCTGCTTCTCTGGGGCCCTCCTGCGCTCTCCCGTTCGTCTCTAGCAATTACTAGGTGCAGAAGAGACTGTCGATTACCAGCCGCTGAAGAAACTTTTTTTTTTTTTTCCCAGTCCTCAGTAAATGACTACACTAAAATGGCAGTGGGACCCTCTGATGCTGCCTCCAGACTTCTAGCCGCTGCTCCATAACATCCATGCATGTTGACACCAATGACAAAGTTAGAGGCAGATGGAGTGCCCTAAAGAACGATTTTAGGGACTTGGGAGCTAAATTGAGGAAAAGGACCTCCAAGGTGGTATTCTCAGGAATACTACTGGTACATCTAGCCAGACCGGAAAGGCAGAGGGAGATTAGGGAAGTAAACAAGTTGCTGAGGAGCTGGTGTAGTAAGGAGGGGTTTGGGTTCCTGGAGGACTGGGCCGACTTCTCAGTCGATAACCAGTACTTTAGAAAAGACAGACTGCACCTAAAGGAGGAGGGTGCAGATCAGCTGGGAATAAGGATGGCCAAAAAGTTAGAGGGGTTTTTAAACAAGGTGATGGTGGGGAGGGTCCAGAGGTAGAGATAGTCAGTGCAGAACATATTCCAGAGGGTAGTATTGGGGGCATTAGGCCTCGTATACACGACCGAACATGTCTGCTGAAACTGGTGTCCGACCGTGTGTAGGGCCTACCGGACCGGATTCCTGGGCTAGCGGACAGGTTTCCAGCGGACAAAAGTTTCTTAGCATGCTAAGAAACTTGTCTGCTGGAACCATGTCCATCAGACATGTCCGATGGTCAGTATGACTCATCGGACATGTCCACTGGTTATGACGTATAGCCAGCGGCCCAAAATCCCGCGCATGCGTCAAATTGATTCGACGCATGTGTGGAAGCATTGACCTTCCGTGTCAGAGAATGTCGGTGTCATCTACGTCACCGTGTTCTCTGTCCGCTGGGATTTTGGTCTGATGGTGTGTACACACATCAGACCAAAACCTCCCAGCAGACATATCCGATGAAAACGGTCCGCGGACATGTCTGCTCGTCTGTACAAGGCCTTAGTGGTAGGGTAACCAAAGCACATAAACCCAAGCTAAGTATAGTAGCAAGTCCTAGTTGCAATCTACCAGGCGAAGAAGAGCGGCACATATACAAGTGCTCCCAGATCTCTCAGCGCACACTTTGCAGCAACGCAAGAACCTAGATACCAATACCAAGGCACCATGTAATCACTCACTGTGTTACAGATGGAAATATCCTGCTAAACTACTTATCATCTGGGAAGGGTCTACCTCAACTATCACTTCTCTAGATGAAGGCCTTTGACTTCTACATTCTTTGGGCATCCTCCCAGAGCATTCACCTCCACCTACCACCAGTTCCTACTCTCATGACTCTCTGGGGAGTGGCAAGTGGTCTCCCACAAGCACAATCACAAGCCACACCAACAAAAGTGCTCCAGATCTTGACTTTCAACACTTATTATGTTCTTAAACTCAGGACTCCCAGCTCACAGAAATTAACAGGAATGTATTCTTTAGTTCACCCAAGGTGTTGCAGTCTGTTTGGGCTCAGTTTTTTTTCACCTTATTCCTATTTCTACTTACAGTTCTTCCAACTCACGACTTGCATACCCTAGCCTCACAACCTAGTTTGACAGTTTTTTTTTCTACCCCAGCCTCACTTGTATGGTATCTGTTGTCAACTGTTTCCACAATCATGCCAACAAGATCACCAGTTCTCTATTGAGATAGATGACGATGGAACTTCTATCTTGATCCCTGCTTGCCATCTGGAATGCCTGGCCTACATATAAGTCATACAGCCCAATATTGTACACAATATAGAAAAACAACATGTAATTTATACAATAAATCTTAAGCACTTAAATGATCACTGAAAAATAACAATATAAATGGGTATAGTAAAACAATCAAAGTGTGAGGTACTAGGTAAAACTTATCAGATTTTGGATGGTAAAACTGAACAGATAAGCCAATGCTTATACAGCTACCCAATACACCATTTTAATATTGATACCATTCAATGTCTGATCAGTTTTACTTAATAACTCACACTCTGATTGTTTTATTGTACTAATTTCTGTTATTTTTTATTGATCAATTAAGTGCTTTCCATTTACTCTAGAAAATTCTTCTGCGTAGTTTTTAATGTTTCTATGTTCACTAGCCCTGAGGTTTCTGATGACAAAGTATTAAAGACAGACAGCTAGCATTTCCAAAAATAAGTCAGTAATGGTAGCCCGATATCTTTTTAATGACAAGTTTACTTTAAGTCTATCTAGGTTATTGGTATTCTGGAGGCTCAGGTCATCTATAAACTGATTACATAATGTCATTTTGTTTGCATTTTTACAGTGTATGTCAGGGGGAAAAATGATGCAGTGCATTTCTGCAATGCGTTTGCCCATGTTTTATCCTTTTAAAAACATTGCAAATACAGACAAATACCTGGTGATCTGCCAGAAGCGCACTCAACTCTTAAGTCTTGTAATAGGCTGATAACACAGCATTTTTGTGGACTGAGTAACGTCACCCCTGACCAGTTCTCTTTTGCTAACCTACTCAAACCTTCCCACTCTCCTGTCTTCTATAACATACAGTCTAATTGTTTTGTGGTCCAAATAATAAAGGGAGTGTGACTAGAACACAGGACAGCTTTTAATTATTGACATGATCAATGTGTTTTTTTTTTACTTATTAAACAGAGAAAATGTGCAGGTACTCTCACACATTCCCTGACCCCCCTTGTCGCCACTTCTGCCCACATTTAACCACTTAAGGACCGCCACACGACTATATACGTCGGCAGAATGGCACGGCTGGGCACATGGACGTATATATACTTCCCCTCAAGAGCCCAGCTGTGGCTCGCGAGCATGCCGGCGGCGGCGCGCTTGCAACCCGTCCGAAGCTCCGTGACCGCGCTGACGATCGGAACACAGGAGTTGAAGAACGGGGAGAGGTGAGTGTAAACACACCTTCCCCGTTCTTCTCTTCACGTTCACGTCCAGCCCCGCCCCGCCCCCCTACAGTAAGAAACACACATGAGGTCACACTTAACTCCTACAGTGCCCCCTAGTGGCCCGTAGTGCATTTGTATAGCACTTTTTGCTGTGAAAATGACAATGGTCCCAAAAATGTGTCAAAAGTGTTTGATGTGTCCGCCATAATGTCGCAGTCACGAAAAAAATCGCTGATCGCCGCCATTAGTAGTAAAAGAAAAATGATTACAAAAAATTCCATAAAACTATCCCCTATTTTGTAAACGCTATAAATTTTGATCGATAAACGCTTATTGCGTTTTTTTTTTACCAAAAATAGGTATATTGAAAAACGCGAAATGCACCTGCGATATGCATAATGCAATCTGCATAGGTGTGAACCAGGCCTAAAAGGAGAGCTACCCGTTGGAAAGTATTCCTCTAATTTCCTTTTGTTTCAAGCCACAAGCCATACAAGTTGCTTTGCATTGTGTTGCACTAAACTGAATGTAAACTTCATAATCACTTGACTCGGATGCTTGAGCATATATTCTCTATTAAGTCTTTCTGGAGGGATCACCCATCTAAAAGTTCAGAAAAGCATACGGAAATGGTGGACCATTTAACACTAGGTGGGCGATAGTACTTGTCTATTGTGTATACTCAGCTTTATGCATTTCAAATGTCTCTTATTGATTTGCATGTCTTATTTTTAGTCCACTGTTAGATCATATCTACACATTAGCGTGTGAATGCTCTGCAAAACGTGTGTATTTAGACAATTAGCAAAGTTCCATGCCTCAGTAACTTTTCAGCCTGCGTTACCATCACTGATGAAATTGGAAATTGGATTCTGCTATCTAATCCATTGTTAATGGCTTCGCTTCATAAATATACTTAATCTTCATTAGAGTTTCTGCAGTATAGCAACAGTACTATCCAGAAAAAAGAAATTACCCTTGATGTCATAACCTATGGTTTGATTTATGAACATCAGCCTGATCAACACTTGAACCGTGTTATTTAGTTGCATAAAGGGCCTTTTAGGATTTTTTTAAATAAAAGTTAGCGTAAAGTTATTCAGAAGCTGACAATAGAGCACAAGGCTTGATTTTTGTTAGTACAGTGACTTATGCATGTGCCAGTAGCAATAGCCAGGCAGCATAGTCATTAACAACTGAGTAAAATAAATGTTGTTTTGTTACCAACCTTGTCTGATCATTTTTGAAACATTTAAATAAAAAAGGGGATTCTAAACTGTACACTATATACAACTATTGCATTTATATTCATTAAAGAACACAAACAACTGGCCCAATATTTTATTTTTATTTTAGTTCATTCATTTATTGCAGCTAAATGCATGCTACATATTCCCAGGTACCAACTGCAGCCCCTTTTTTAGTTTTTAGAAATGGAGGTTGCTCCAGGCAGCAAACAGGTGCAGGCAGATGGAGAACAGGCATCAGTGGATAACAGGCAGATTCTTTAAACTTGGAAATCCAGTGATGACTGGAACATAGACAGGGTCAGACGAGCCGGGTCATACACAGACAGATCAGGTAGCATGGCAGAGGCAGCAGCAAAGTCACAGTACAGACCAGGTCGGTAACAATCAGCAGGGTAGCAGTAATGTGCACAGACTCAAGCAAGGTCAGGGACACGCTGGGGTTGATGCAGGTGTAGTCCGGGAGTAGTCAGAGCAAGCCGGGTAAATAACTGGAGACAGATGCAGAGTAACAAGTTACAGGTTAACACAGGAATGTTGTCGACAAGACATCGCTGGTCCTGGGTACTGGCCCAGTTTAAATAGCCTATTTGGTGCCAACATCTTTCTCGAGGTGTGTATGCAAGCATTTGCTTGTGCATATCTATTAGCATTCGTGCACACAAATGCGCACGCAGGTAAGCACAAACTCGGGCACCTTTGCCATTTGCATGTGAAGTGCTCTGAACAGGAAATTGCCTGAGGGAGCAATCTTGTCTGCTGGCATGCCCTTCCTGACCGGAGGATTCCCCCATTCATATCAAGTGTGAGAATGGGGGAATCCGGTAATTTTATAAAAAAAATTTCAACCAGTGACTCATTTATGGCCAGTTTAACAGGGGAACTCCTCCATTCTCAGAATTCATTGATCAGAGCTGCAACTACTGATTGAATGAACATTTTCCAACATTCCCATTAGACAAAAGTTGATTGTTAGATTGATGTCAAAGTGGGAATGGGCATACATGTATCGGAAATTTGGCTGGCCCATACTGAATTTGCTGCATTTTGATCCTTCTGTGGCTGTACCACATGGTTTATAAGGCTCAATTCCCAAAGCTGACACACCGGAATAAGAATCTTTATTTTAAGTGACAGTTCTTTTTTCATCAAATGAGCTTTGAAAATGATGGACACATGGATAAAATAAAGATCCTTATCCTGGTGTTAAAACTTTGTGAACTGAACCTCTAGAGCAGTGGTCCTGAACCCTGCCTTAGGGCCCACTAACAGGCCAGGTTTTATGTATTACCTTGGGGAGATGCAGACTAGAATACTGCAATCACTGAGCAGCAAATTATATCACCTGTGATGTATTTCAGTTATCTTGCAAACCTGGCCTGTTAGTGAGCCCTGTGTACAGGGTTGATGACCACTGCTCTAGAGTGTAGCTGTTAGAACTATAAAATGTGCTACATAATTGTATGCCAATAGATCCTGGATTCTTGGGACTAAAAAATGCCCCACATTAGTGGGGGGGGGGGAATGACCTGGCCTCAGTTGTCTGGATGAAATAGATATTTATAAATATGACTTGGTGAGTCTGAGGTGTGAGGCTTTGTGCTTTAGTCTGGGCTTAAACTATAGCATTATGATAACTTCTTATTTGCGTTGGTGTGCTGCTGTGCCATACATTTCGAATGGCGCCCCAACACACTAAGGCCTCATGTACACTGCTGCTACTAAACGGACATTTAGGAGCAGTGATTTTTTTTCTACTGCTTCTGAACTCTTGTCTATATTATCTTATCAGTACATGTACACAGAGTTGTTTACAGTCACTTCTAGGCAGTTGAGTTTAGAGGCTTTTTTTGGAATGCAAAAAAATGGGATCAGAAGCTGAGCTTAGAGGCATTTCAAGCACCAAACACTTCTAAATGTGGCTAAACATGGTAACTCACATTGAGCCTGTACTCTGATGGGGTCTTGAAAACATATCAGCTCTGTACTGAAGATTAAAAATGGTTCTTTCAATATTTACAATTAAGACATGCTTTGAAGACTCAAGATTTGGCCCCAACTGTCTCCTTTTTTTCTTCCTCTATCTTGGATAATATTGTTTGTGCAAATACTACCAAGTGTCTCATTGCATATATGCGATTGTTATCTGAAATGATTTCTAATTGTATTACTCCATATAGACAAAAATGGGAGACAGAGATTGATGCGTCCTTAGGGAAAATATGGGATAATATTACAAAATGTACAACTGTTTTCATTATCCCCTACTCAAAGAGGGATACAACTTATTATTCTGTATAGGGCCTATCGTACTCCAGAGCTGCTGCATGGGATGGGCAGGAGAGAAATCCTGAATGAGTAAGAATTGCTCAATATCTTGGCTCCTTTATGTATCGGTTCTAGAGGTGCCCAAATTTATTTCAGTATTGTCAGGAAGTGCTAGATATGTTTAATTTTGTATATGATACTGTGTTGACTCCAGATCCCGTTCTATGCCTTTTAGGCTATGCAAACCCTAGCAATATGGATCACGGCCAGGTAGTTGCCATTGTAAGATAACCTTTTACAGCTTGTAAGCTGACTGTTGGGTCTCACCCAACTCTCCTTTGCCTCAGGGTCTGGATCTGGGAAATAGATAAATATGTAATGAAAAATTGAAAAATATACTGTACTTATTATGTTCAATGCAATGCCTGTCAGATGTTTGAGAGAGTGTGGATGAAATGGATAGAGGTATCACATTCCAATCTTAACATTAATTACATTTTTTTTAAAAGGTTGGGTATGTTCTAAGTTATTAGTAGAGTGGGACAGCCTGTCATGGAGTAGTCTCTATATGCTCTGGAATATCTCCAAGGGCAGCACCCACCCCAATCTGGATCTGAAGTCTCCAATCATATTTCTTCAGAACCAACAATTTCATATGGAATTGGCCAGGTCCAATTTTGACTCTCTTCAACAATGGGATCTCATGGCTTCCATAAACATTCTGGATGCCTATTTACTAGGTATCGGGACCAATACCAAGCATTTCCCTGAGTACTTGTACTAGGGGAAAATGCTCCGATACTTTACCGATACCTGACTCTCCTTCCATGCTCCTGTGTTGCCCCCCCCCCCCCCTGTACGTAAGTGCTAGCCTATGTCCTACCTGTGATTTGCTCTCAAGGTGTCTGCTGTTACAAGACTGTTCTGCTGAGGCACTCACTGCCAACATGCAATACATAATTAACAATTTATAGGGCTTTGGATGGATCCTTAACTGTTAGAAGTTTGCATTGGATCCAGCTCACCACTTAGAATACGTGGGTTGGTCCTGGATAGGATTCAGGCTCTGGTCTTTCTTCCTTCAGGACAGATTATGTCTCTCCAGTCTATAATGTGGATCCAAAATTAAATGTCTCATTTTGCTTTTCCTTGAGAATACTGAAGCTGATGGTATTCTCTTTCCATGCTCTGCCTCATGCCTGATATCTCTAGAGGCCACTGCAACTCAGCATTTGGGTTGCATGATACTGTACCAAAAGATCCAGTCTCTGGATCACACCTTGTGCATGTCATCCATAACCAGATTATCCCTGGTTGGTGGATTTTCCTCCCATGTTGGAGTTTGGGAAGTCCTTTCTTCCAATGGCTTTAAAGGTGATGTTGATGGATGCCAGTATGTAGGGCTGGGGAGGAGGATCCTCAAAATGTTGACGGTCTAGGATGCTTGATCAGAGAGGGAATCCAAACTTGTTATCAACATTCTGGAACTCAATGCCAATTACCTGTTTTCCCAGCTTTGGACTTTTCAGATTTATGGAGATAGCAGAACAGCATAATCTGGCCCTGACTGCCAAACACATGAAATGTTGGCAGGTGAATTTCATCAGCCAACCATGGCTGGACTCATGAAAGTAGACCATTTACCTACAGGCGCTTGGAAACCTTTGTTGCAAAGGGGGGTGCTCATGCAGGTTCTACACCAAATTAGAGAAGATTGTTGTATAAGGATCCTCCTCCTTTTCCATGGATGCTATGGTGACTCCATGGGATCAGCCCCTCCTCATCTATGTCTTTTTTCACCATTAAGGTCCGACCTTGACTGCTCTACAGGTTTAACAGTAAAGGACATTTCAAATGTGCTCATAGCTCCAAATTGGCTTATAAGTCCATGTAAACATTACCTGCTCGGAAACGTCCCAAGGAATTTTTTTTTTCTTTTACTGTTTGGACATGGTTTGTTCTGTGCGTTTTACTCTTGCCAATGGCTTTCTTGATGCAATCAGTTTGCCTTCTAATCTTTTGAGGGTTCTCGCGGGGGGGGGGGGGGGGGGGTTCCTACTCCTTGGGCTTTTCAGCGCCAGTCATCTGTTTCACAGATTGCTAAACTGCCACTTGGTCCTTTGTTCACACATTTGCAAATGTACCAGGTTAATGTGTAGGGCTATGTTGATGCTTCTGTCTGCTGTTTGAGCTAGGTCGCTGTTATTTTGTGTCATATGCCTGTTTTTTTGTTGTACTGCTTACCCATTCATTTGTTTTGATTTTGAACATCTCAGTTGTCTATGGCCATGTCTGTTACTTGTACTGCCCAAGAAAGAAAATAGGAATGTTGACCAGCCAGTAAAATCCTCTTATTGCTGGAGATTTCCTTGGAGTGGGGGATTATTTGGGAGTCACTAGAGCACTGATTTGCCAGTGCCCAATCACCTGAAGTTAGCTGCATACTGTTTAACAAAGTTGCCTATGACTATGCATGCATCCTGTACTGTATTCCAAGAAAAGGCTTTTACAGGTAAGTAAAAAATCATATTTTTCTCATTGAAATGTGGTTCCCTTATTTCTTACTAGAATAGTAGCTAAGAAAAAAGAGTTTGTAGTTAGAGTGACTGCAACCAGGCCTTAAGTGGGAAAAGAACCTGGCAGCAACCATGGCCCTGCACCAATTACTAGGCTTCTTATCCCCTACAGATGCCTACACCGTGAAGTAGCTCTTTTCTTTTACTTTTACTGGTCATTTAGAGAGAACTTCATGATAGTAATTCATGAATAATAGGTACAAAAAGAGGCCCAGCAGAGGGCATAAGTTTTGGATCTTTCTAATATCACCCCCCCCCCCCCTTAGGCCACTAAAGCTATATACATTTTTTTTTTCTATACAAGACTCTATGGTCACATAAGCCAAAACAATTCTAAGTACCTTATATTGTATAGTTTTACAAATTGCATGTTTAAAACATCCTATATTTATTTAAGTATTTTTGAAGTTCTGCTTTTGAAGTTTGAAGAGAGGTGATAATAAACAGCATGGGTTTTCCACTTGGATGAATTGACCTGTCCTCATGAGTGTTAAAGCGATGGCTGGAAGAGGGTGCACAGATACAATCCTCCATCAAAGAGGCAGATGGTATAATATGATGATTGTATGACTTGCAGGACCACACTGGGAGTAAAATTGAAACCCAAAATATGAACTCAATAGCTCACATTTGATCACAATTTTAACCTGTCAAGTTCTGGTGAAATAGTGTATGCAAGTGCAATGCATCTATGAGACTCTTGTGCAGATTGTGTTTAGGCAGTATTATTGACACCAAGGTGACTAAAGATTAGCAATCTATATCAGTTAATACTGGCCATTGAATGTTCTCCTGTGGGCCACCTTTCTAGCAAATTCCAAGTTACTAGTCAGTAGTGGTTGACTAGAAGTTCCTTTAAAGTTTTGTGAATTTCTGCAAACCATATGTGTGGTGCTATGATTAAGAAAACATCACAAGCAACTGGAAAACAGTGAATGAGAATTTTCAAGAATAATTTATGCATATTTTACCCTGTGCTTAGGGATCACATGATTTCTTGGAATTAAATGCTAATGCTTTTATTTTTATTTCCTAAACTGCTAAACTGTGTTCTTACAGTAGAAATGCCATTCACCCTCTTTTATTGTGTGTATTGTCCGACATTCTTTTGGACTGAGATAAGTCAACACGAGGGGCAGGTGCATGGAGCAGATAACATTATATATGAGTGAACAAACATTGCTTATTATTATACTGGTAGAGGGCATCGCAAAAATGACAAACTTGTTTTAATTTAAAGTACTTCAATCATCAGTCTGATAGATTAAATAAAAGCTTGTCTCTAAGCAAATACTTGCTGTGTGATGATGAATATATTCCAGAGAAACAGAATGGACTGTTTATTGGTGTTTTCTCACAATAAATGACAACATATTATAATGTGAATTTTTAAGGAATAAATCAAGTTATTAAAGCAGCTTATTGTGTTTTGACTGAACTTTCTGTGTGCATTGCGTATTGCAAATGGTTTTTCGATTTTGGCATTTTAATTATTCTCATTGTTACTGCTTTCCGAAGACTTTTAGAGCACTAAAAAAAGAAATCTGGGTAAGTAAAAAGACTCTTAATTTATCCAATATATATTCATAGAAAACATGTTTTTTTTTTTTTTTTAAGCTGGGCTATGTGCACATAGTGGAGGCCATTCTGTAATTTATAAGTTCAGTTTTTGCTGCATGCCAGACTGAAAATTTAAAAATAAGACATAATAAGGGTAAATGTATTATTTTATACTATTTGTTATGATTGTATATCAAATAAGACATGTGTGGTAGCTTAGTAAATCCTTGAGTGAGGGATTGCTAAAGTTTGCGCACATCTGTTGTCAAAAAGACACTGGGGTGGCTCCTGTTAGTCTATAGTGTAGAGGCTGTGTTAGGACCGAGTTCTCCCAGATGGTGACACTGTGGAGCTCTGGGCAGAAAGCTGTAGTATCTCCCAGCAGCCAGTAGGTTTTAGCTATCAGCTCCACCTGGCCACACCTGCTGGGAGTGTACTTAAGTTCCACCTTTGCTACTGCTCCTTGCCTCAGTGTTTTGACTGCTCCTGCCTGTACCCTGTTTGTCAGACTGCTGCCTGACTTTGTAGCCATTTTCTCTTGCTCTTACTCTTGCCCGTGCCCTGCATCCTGCTGCATTTTTCCCTTTCCACTTTTGTTTTCCCATCTGCCCCCTTCTCTCCCCTGCCTTGTGTGTTTCTCATTTGTACATACAGTATATAGTTAGTTTGTTAGATTGCTGGTTAGGTATTTTGTCATTTAATTTTGCTTTTCGTGCATTCTCATGTTTATTGCTGTTGGTGTGTGTTTTTTCTTCATTGTAAATAAATCTAATTTTAAAGATTAGAAATGGGTGAACAGCCGGTCGCTGCATCCTTAATAATAGGAAAAAAACATTGCTGGCAATAGAACAATTTATATTAAAATTAAGTGGGGGGGATCCCCCAATTCATACCAGACTCCTTGGGTCTGGTATGGGTTTAAGGGGAATCCTCACACCAATATATTTTTTTAAAATGGCATGGAGGCCCGGAAAGGGGGGGTTGAGCAAGTACCCCCCTCTTCCTGAACCATACCAGGCCACATGCCCTCAACGGTGAGGGGGTTCATACCAGGCCCTTCACACCCAAAAGCACTTTGTCCTCATGTTGATGGGGACAAGGGCCTCTTCCCCACAACCTTGGTGGTTGTGGGGGTCTGCGGGCAGGGGCTTATCGGGATCTGGAAGCCTTCATTAACAAGACGGTCCCCAGATACCGCCCCCCCCCCCCCTATGTGAACGATTATGGGGTACATTGTACCCTACTCATCCACCACAAAAAGTGTCACAAATAAATAAAAACACACACACAGTTTTTGACAATTCCTTTTTTTTTTATAAAAAAGAATGTGTCCTGATATAAGATCCATCATCAATCACGAATAAAAAAAAAACAAGAGGGATGTGGTGATTTAACTTTTATTTCCTTATTTATTTATTTTTTACAGGATCTGCGTTTTTGAATACTGTGGATTTTTTTTAAAACTAGCGCTGTTGGCTGCAAAAGAAACTGGAAGTGACGTTGTGGCGTTACTTATGGGTTACTACATCATAGACCCAATCAAAGCTGATTCCGGCTTTGTTCAGGTCTTCTGGCCAGCCATGGCGGCTGGTGGCTCAGGTCTCCTTGTGGGATGGGAGAGCTTGAGCAAGCTGCAGAAGGTGGCAGAAGGGGGAACCAGCAGCTGCAGGCATCATCCCAGTTCAACCACTTGAGCAAAATGACGTACAGGTACGTAATTTTGCGGTAAGTGGTTAAAAGTGGTTAAAACATAAAAAATCGATACATATCTCTCAGGGCAGTTCCTGAGCCCCCATACCCTTTTTATGGCCAATAGCTTGCATATAAGCCTTCAAAATGGAGACTTTTGATTTTTCCATTTCGGGTCCCATGGACTTTAGTAGGGTCCTCAGTTTGGGTCCAAACTTTTTCCATGTTCGGGAATTTTGATGACAACCAAACTGGGGGGTGTTCGGCCCATTGCTCTTAAATATATAAATACATGGGGGTAGATCCACAAAGAAATTACGCCGGCGTATCTATTGATATGCTGGCGTAATTTAAAAATTCCCACGTCATATCTTTGTTTTGAATCCTCAAAACAAGATACGACGGCATCTCGGCTACATCCGACAGTCGTACGTCTTCGTACGCCGTCGGATCTAAGATGCAATTTTTCGGCGGCCGCTAGGTGGCGTTCCCATCGTAATCCGCGTCGAGTATGCAAAAGAGCTATTTATGGCGATCCACGAATGTACATCGGCCCGTCGCTTTTTTTTCCGTCGTTTGCGTTCGGCTTTTTCCGGCGTATAGTTAAAGCTGCTATACTGAGGCGTACTCAATGTTAAGTATGGCCGTCCTTCTCGCGTACAATTTAGAATTTTTTACGTCGTTTGCGAATAGGAATTTGCGTATAATGACGTCACCATCGTAAGCATTGGCGGGTTACGGTTTAATTTCGAGCATGCGCACTGGGATACCCCCAGGGACGGCGCATGCGTAGTTCCAAAAAACCTTTGTTTACGTCGGGTCACGACGTATTAACATAAAACATGCCCCCATTAGATCCATTTGAATTCCGCGCCCTTACGCCGCGAGATATACACTACGCCGCCGTAACTTACGGCGCGAATTCGTTGAGGATTCAAACAAAAGCAAAGTAAGTTACAGCGGCATAGCGTATCTTACATACGCTGCGCCCGGCGCAGATGTATGTGGATCTGCCCCATGGTCTGGTAACAGGTTCTTGGTGTTGCTATATATCTCTATGTCTCCCAGCTGCTGATTCTTAACAGGCTGTCTGCATGTAAGTGTCTAACAACAAAAACCTGGGGAATGCCCAGGGAAAAACCAAGCCTACTTACCGACCAGCTTGCAGAAAACCAATTAACCTGTCTACAGTATGCGTTAAAAACAGGGGTTCGGTCCGCACGCATTTGCAAACGCATGCATGAGCCACAGAGCCGCGCCAAGGCACCCTGCAATATCTGTGGTCCTAACACTAAACAATGAGCGTCCCCACAGTGGAGGCACATGCATTTTAATGGATAGACAGGGGCAGGTGAACTGAAGGGAAGCCACCCCTCCTTTAAAGGTACAAGAGCACACCAAGCACCCAGCATGTAGCACAATGGCTGCAAAGGTGTTGGTGCACTGATGGACCAATATAAACACCACAGGTGAAGCATAAACATGTCCACTGCCCCCATCTATAGCTAGCCATAACAGTAAGTAGCATTGGAAGGCTAAAGCAGATAACAACAAAAACCTGGGGAATGCCCAGGGAAAAACCAAGCCTACTTACCGACCAGCTTGCAGAAAACCAATGTCTGCATGTAAGTGTGCTTGTTTTCGATAAATGGTGTTAAATTCAGTTCCACTAATTTCAGCTTTTTTTTCTTTTTTTAAGCTTTCGTCCCATCCTTGGTCTTGTAAAGAGCTGCAGAAATTTCTAAGACTATTTGATTTCCATCTTATTCCTCTATTGGCTTGTGATTTACTTTTAACTTGAACACTGATCACATAGCAGTACTGAGCTAGAGGTATACCTTATGTGCTGAGAATATTTTAAGTTCATAAATCAAAACTGTAATAATCACATTTTTTCATTGTTTGAGGGAGACATGTTTAGGCAGCATAATGAGTTTGGGGGGAAAATGTTAGGAGACAATGAAGAGGCTCCATAGAAAAATGATTCTATGCTTCTGCGATCTTTCAATACATTTGGTATCTTTATTTCCTTTTTTTTTTATAAATATTTATTTTAATATGGTTGTCTTCAGTTTTGGTATTTTAGTTAGCTGGTTTCAATTTTGTTCATTACTGCAGTATGCAGCCATTTAAAGTTGAACTTCAGTCAGTTGATTAAAATCATCTAATTGCCTTTTGGTAGCCCCCTCCCTCTGTATCATCCAGCTTTAATGCTTATTTAGTCTAAGGGGCATGTGACATAATTACTTTTAACATTTTCTACTCTACCGCAGGATTCTAATCTGCAGAATGACCAGTTCCACAAAACGAGTCCACTTTACCTGATGTGCAACTGCCCTCATATACAATGCAGAAGTATTACTTACCTTTTTAGCACACTCCTACCTCAGTCACAACCAATACCCAAATACCGAATGTCAACTGATGTTGGAGCATAAAAGAATCAGTGATGTCAACCCCTCCATCATGTCCCAGTACTCAGTACTAGTCATAGGCCATTAGTTCCAAGCACTACCTTATGGATGGAGGTCATATGCTCCCCAATACTCAAACGCACTAGGTAATTTGTAATAAAGAGCACTGCTAAGTCAGTTATTTATACAGAACACTGGATGAGACACTGATGATATGTAATCCAGATAAATTGTGGCTTGAGCTACAGATCCTCTAAGGGCTCATATACACTTGCTTCTACTTCAACAAACATTAATGGCCCTACCATTCCAATATGCTTTTTTTAATGTGTTTTTGATGCTTTGATGGTGATTTGGTAATGCTTTGGTGGTGCTTTTTTAAAGCTGTCAGAAAGGGCACATCAGCAATCAAGATGGCGACTATGGTCGTGCCCCTGTTCGGCATGTCCCACTGAGAAGGGCTGCGCGCGCGCCTGTCCAGGCTCGCACCCGCTTGCACACTGGTGCCACATGAAATGCCAGCGCACACAGGCTATTTAAACTGCCTTACTTCCTTGAATCGGTGCTGTCCGGTCTACAGCGTTACCTGAGACCTCTGATTGTTGTTTACCTGCATCCTGCTCCAGCTGACCCTACCGGTCTTGTTTTGACTAACCCTGTTTATCTGCCTGCATCTGACCTTGGCTTGTGTTGACTACGTCCCTGCTTGCTCCTCCTGCTACCTTATGCCAGCCTGTTGCCGAACATGCCTGTACCTGAGACTATGTTCCTGCCTACTCCTTCTGCTACCCTGCCGCCAGTCAGTTGCCGAACCTGCTTGTATCTGACCCTGCTCTAGTGTTCACCTGCTTTGGACTTGTGTATCTTCTCCTCCAGTCCATCTGCCTGCACCTGCCTGAGCTCCAGTTCCCAGTCTGACAGCTGTTCCTGGGTCCGTTCCAGTTCCTGTTTCGGTCCAGCTCGTCTACCAGCAACTTTGCCAGGCGGTCGTGCGACTCTGCACTCCTGCGCATCCTGTTCTCACTATCAGGGGCCTCGAGGCAGAGGTGTAGGAGAGGCCTCCCTCTGCATAGCAGACTCTTCCACCAAGTACGTGATAAAAGCTTTAATGAAGCTTGATGGATGCGCTGTGTGCATGTTGATATCTCATACCTGCAATGAAGATAAAGCTGAATTAAAGCCTCTCAAAAGCGCAGGTGCTTCAAGCGAGCTTTGTCATAGACTTCTATGGAGGCTTTGAAGACACTTTGAAGAACCACTAAAGCGACATGGGGTATAATTTTTGAAGCAAAGCCAAAGAAAAGCAAACACAAGGTGTAAACAAGACTGTAAGCTATTTTATTTAGTGACAAGTGCTTTGACTGGCGTTCAGAGAGCTTTAAAAAAGCAAGTGTAAAGGAGGACTAAGAAAAATGCTTTTTTTAACAGATTAAAGATAGATAGAGATACAGTATATATGTTAAAATGAGCAGTGGAAAGTCATTTAGAACAGCTTACTGAACACCTTACTGAGGAGGAACAGGAAGTGAGAAATTCAGACAAAGAAAACAAAGAAAAAACAATTTAGAAGGGAAATCAAAGGAAAAGGTAAGTGAACCAACAATGCACTAGCTTTAAGGAACTTATCTAGAAAATAAAAAACAAACCTTTACAAACCCTTTAGGATCAAGGCATTGTGGATGCGCACGCCTGCCACGAGCCCGACTGCGGGTCTCACGGTAAGGAAGAACGGGGTAGATGCTGTTGTAAACAAGCATCTCCCCGCTCTGCCTAGTGACAATGACAGTGATCACCACTTCCTGTAATCAGAAGCAGTGATCACTGTCTTGTCACATGTAGCCCATCCTTCTACAGTAAGAATCACTCAAAGGGCACACTTAACCCCTACAGCTCCACCTAGTGGTTAACCCCTTCACCGCCAGTGTCATTTTTGCAGTAATCAGTGCATTTTTATAGCGCTGTAAAAATGACAATGGTCCCAAAAATGTGTCAAAAGTGTCCGATGTGTCTGCCATAATGTCACAGTCATGATAAAAATCACTGATCGCCGCCATTACTAGAAAACAAAAAATATTAATAAAAATGTCATAAAACTATCCCCTATTTTGTAGACGCTATAACTTTTGTGCAAACCGATCAATAAACGCTTATTGCAATTTTTTACCAAAAATATGTAGAAGAATACGTATCGGCCTAAACTGAGGAATTTTTTTTTTTATATATATATATTTTTGGGGATATTTATTATAGCAAAAAGTTAAAAATATAGAATTTTTAAAAAAATTGTTGTTTTTTTTTTGTTTATAGCGCAAAAAAAAAAAAAAACCTGCAGAGGTGATCAAATACCACCAAAAGAAAGCTCTATTTGTGAGAAAAAAAGGACATCAATTTTGTTTGGGAGCCACGTTGCACGACCGCACAATTGTCAGTTAAAGCGAAACAGTACCGAATCGCAAAAAGTGGCCCGGTTATTTAGCAACAAAATGGTCCGGGGCTTAAGTGGTTAAATGTTATCCTTACAAAAGTGAACTTTGGTGTTGATTGTCATTACCTCTGGAATTACACATTGTGCAAAGTCTGCCATGTTCTGTAGAGTTTCTCTGAAATCATTATTTGCTTTTTTCAGTCATTACATTTATGTATTATTATTTCTGCAGAACTAAAGGCAAGTGATGAAGGAGATTTAAAGTACAGAACTTCACTGATTGCCAGAATCCTTTTAGTGCTGCTATCATCCTCTAGCTTATATTACAGAGGCTGAGAAGAGTTCATGTTGCCTAATGGTTCTTACAAGGTTGCTTACTTATAGCAATTGCCTGGTCTTCTGTCTACAGTTCTTTACTTTCATGAGAGATGGGTTTAGTATGTTTGAGCCATATGCTTTTTGTAATGAAATTATATTGTTTCTTTGATAACTACACTACATTGTTAAATGGTTTGTGTTCCCTAAAGAGACCAATAGAGAAGTACTAGGAATTATCTTTATGAATCTCTTACTGGAACTTCAGTCACCATCTGTCTGTGCACTTTGCACACACTGGGTTGGATGAAGATTTCCATGATAAAGTAATACCAATTACAAAGCCATAGCTAAGTTAAATGATAGGACATACAATACCCATTCTTTTTGTAATGGAGATGCTAGAAAGGGATTTAGGCATGTTGGAAATCTTGTTAGTGATGACTATGCCAATACTTAATTTAAGAAATTTTGCTGGCAGAGATGTATGGCATTGCCTTTTCTATCACTTGGGTATTGCAGTGGTGTAATTAACCTCTAGATTTGCCATTTGGCTTTCATGGTGAATGTGAGATGAGATGGAGAGTGTCTCTGAACAGCCATGTTCAAGTCTTGCCACAGATTCTCAATTGGATTTAGGTCTGGACTTTGGACTGGGCCATTCTAACACATGGATATGCTTTGATCGAAACTATTTCATTGTAGCTGTGGCTGTATGTTTAGGGTCGTTGTCCTGCTGGAAGGTGAACCTCGGACCCAGTCTAAAGGTCTTTTGCAGCCTAACGAGTTTCTTCTAAGATTGCCCTGTATTGGGCTCCATCCATCTACCCATCAACTCTGACAAACTTCCCTGTCCCTGCTGAAGTCAAGCATGCCCACAACATGATGCTGCCACCACCATGTTTCACAATGGGAATGGTGTGTTCAGGGTGATGTGCAGTGTTAGTTTTTCACCACACATAGCATTTTGCTTTTAGCCCAAAAAGTAAAATTTTGGTCTTATCTGCCCAGAGCACCTACTTCCACATGTATGCTGTATCCCCCACATGTCTTCTTGTAAACTGAAAACTTAACTTCTTATGGCTTTCTTCTTGACACTCTTTCATAATGGTCAGATTTGTAAAGTGTGCCACTTAGGCCGCGTACACAGGGTCGGACAAAACCGTTGAGAATGGACCGAAGTTCAGTTTCATCGGTCCAAACCGACCGTGTGTATAGCCCATCGGTCTGTTGTCCTTCCGTCCAAAATTTTAAAACATGCTTTAAAATCGAACCGATGGCCCGCTGCCCGATCGGTCCACACCGATGGTTAGTACAGAAAGCATCGGTTCAAAACCCGCGCATGCTCAGAATCAAGTCGACGCATGCTTGGAAGCATTGAACTTCGTTTTATTCAGCACGTCGTGTGTTTGACATTACCGCGTTCTGACCCGATCGGTTTTTGGAACCATGGTGTGTACGCACATCAGACCATTAGGCCACTTCAGCGGTGAACCGATGGAAATGGCCATAGACTTCTGTTAAATGAAGCTTTAGGCTGCAATGAAATCCACAGTGCAAAGTGCATGGGATCCCCCTGAGGAAGACACGTGATTAGCCCTGTGTCGTCACATGTGGAGAAGGGACCAGGACAGCGGAGGAGCTTGGATACATGCTTGTTTGTACAGACGGCTGACACATACAAGTTTGGAAGTCAATTGGAGAGGAATCCTATGCTTAATGCTTTTTATCGTTTGGTGCGTTGGAAGCACCTCAAATGTGTGAGTACCCTGATGTTATGTTTTCTAAATACATTTTTAAACTAGCGATAATGCACTATCCAGCCTCTTTCTTGTTTTAAAATTGAGGACAACCAACCTCTTTGGATTTTCCTGTGGGATCCTGCTGAGCCAGTTTAAGAGCCCAGGAGTGGTTCAACTGCTTGTGTGGACCAAACTTAAGTGTGCGGTCACACGGTTGGAGGTGAGCGCATTCACACGGGGGGAGGAATACACGTGTGTGAAGTCACCTCTTTTTTGGGGGGATATTAAGGAATAATAATACATTTATTTTACTGTGTGCTTGCTTATTACACAATTTTATTTATTTTTTGTTTATGTTCATAGTTACATTTTTTAGCAATATTGATTTTCATTGTTTATGGCACTATCTATGCATTTGTAAGGTTCAGACACAGCGCTGCATTTTTTTTATTTATTCTTTGTATATAACCTTTTCCTGTTGACACATGCATACTGATGAAATGATCTTGGTATGGCTCTGCATCTGCCACAAGATGTTTTGCTCTTCTACGCAGCTCACATTGTTGTGGTGATTGCATGGAGGTCAAGCAGATCAAAGGTTGATGTAGGCAATGGGTCGAATGCAGTTGCTGGCATTTAAGAGATATAAATGATAAACATTGGAAAAAAAATAATAAAAAAGAAAGAGAGAGCGGGACTTTAAATGAAGCATGTGCAGGGATCAGATTACAATGGATAGGGGGAAAATAATAAATCTGGAATAAGTTATTAATTTCAAGACTTTCAAATAATGCACCGTCCATGACTATATTGCATTATTAAAGAAATTTGGTAAACATATATATATACTTAACAGAAAAAGCTGGGGTATTTAATATAGAAAAAAGGTTTTTTTTTTTTTGGGGCTATAAATTAGATGACAAACTCAAATACAGGTGAAGCAATAAACATTTCTAACCAGGTTCCTCCTTACCATCCAATCAGCAAGTCAAGTTCAACGGTCTAACTATACATATTAAAAGCAGAGGATTAGTCGCACACATTTGCAAATATATGTTTTAAGCTGCAGAGCCATCGCCAAGGCTCCCTGCGATTCTGCAGAAGAAAAAAAATAGTTTTTATTTGTTTGACTTATGCATTAAAAAATACAGAAGGTCCACGGTATTGTACTGTTTTGTTAACTGCCCTGTACAGCTTCTCTCCATATTCAAAACAGACCTGAGCAATTGTTACTTTTGCTTGTTTTGTATAATACGACACACAGCTCTGTATTTATGTACAAATTAGCATGCATATAAACATGTATGTCACTTTTCCTTTTGTAAAACTTCAGAAGGTTCGTGAGGCATCTACCATAACTAATATTAGATCTGTCATGCACAGGAAGACAATCAGCTAGTGTATAGCCTCAAGCAACAGGGGGAAATTCAGGCGGAGAGATATTACTACCTTTCAATGAGCTGTTTACTGTAATTGTCTTCTTTATATGTACTAAATTTAGACAGTGTTGTTATACAACCTATCTAGATGTATTTCTAACAAAACACAATTAGTATGTGACATATCCCAAAACGCAGAAAACAAATGTTACGAGATTATTGGCCGCATTTAACCTAACATAACTAAAAAAATAAAAATAAATGCATTTTGACTGTATATTTGGAGAGTGTGAAATCCTTTCCTTTATAAATTTGTATTTGAATTTGCTGATTAACTCCTCACTGGCTAGTAGATCTATGGCTTTAAAGGCTAAGTTCACCTTTGTTCACCTTTTTTATTTATTTATTTAAAAATTCCAGCTCCCCATGTACCAATATAGCATTAATGTACTTATTTAGCAAAAAATAAAATAGCTTTCCATTAATTCTACACAAGCTTACCCCACTGTCTTAATAGCTGTTTAAACACACTACTCCATTACTTCTGTCTTACTTTCTTTACAGACTTTAGGTCATGACACAGGAAAGAATTGACCAGCTGATCTCATTAGCACACACCCTCAGCTGGTCAATTCCTTCCTGTGTTATGAATTAAAGTCTGTCCAGGAAGTAAGACAAAAGTAATCAAGGAGTGTGTTTAACCACTTCCCGACCCCCGCATGTACATATACGTCCACAATATGGCACGTACAGGCACATGGGCGTACACGTACGTCCTCGCCTATTAGCGGGTGGGGGGTCCGATCGGGACCCCCCCCCGCTACATGCGGAGGTCGGGTCCGCTCGGGGAGCGATCCGGGACCACGGCGCGGCTATTTGTTTATAGCCGCTCCGTCGCGATCGCTCCCCGGAGCTGAAGAACGAGGAGAGCCGTGTGTAAACACGGCTTCCCCGTCCTTCACTATGGCGGCGCATCGATCGCGTCATTCCCTTTATAGGGAAGACACGATCAATGACGTCATTCCTACAGCCACACCCCCAAACAGTTGTAAACACATACTAGGTGCACCCTAACTCCTACAGCGCCACCTGTGGTTAACTCCCAAACTGCAACTGTCATTTTCACAATAAAGAATGCAATTTAAATGCATTTTTTGCTGTGAAAATGACAATGGTCCCAAAAATGTGTCAAAATTGTCCGAAGTGTCCGCCATAATGTCGCAGTCACGAAAAAAATTGCTGATCGCCGCCATTAGTAGTAAAACAAAAATAAAAAATAAAAATGCAATAAAACTATCCCCTATTTTGTAAACACTATAAATTTTGCGCAAACCAATCGATAAACGCTTATTGCGATTTTTTTTACTAAAAATAGGTAGAAGAATACGTATCGGCCTAAACTGAGGAAAAAAAATGTTTTTATATATGTTTTTGGGGGATATTTATTACAGCAAAAAGTAAAAAATATTGCTTTTTTTTCAAAATTGTCGCTCTATTTTTGTTTATAGCGCAAAAACTAAAAACCGCAGATGTGATCAAATACCACCAAAAGAAAGCTCTATTTGTGGGGAAAAAAGGACGCCAATTTTGTTTGGGAGCCACGTCGCACGACCGCGCAATTGTCTGTTAAAGCGACGCAGTCCCGAACTGTAAAAACACCTTGGGTCTTTAGGCTGCATATTGGTCCGGGGCTTAAGTGGTTAAACAGCTACGAATGAAGTTAGGTAACCTGGTGCAGAATTAATGGAAAGTTGTTTTATTTTTGCAGACTAAGTACATTAACATTGCTATATTGATACATAGGGGAGCTGGATTTTAGAAAAGAAAAAAAAGGTGAACAAGTGTAAACTTAGCCTTTAAGCCTGGTACACACCTAAAAAAATTGTTAACCTAACATCCTTACCTTATCCTAAGACATGTAGAATCGCGACCGTACGATTTTTGAAAAGCCGCTCCTCCTACGTCTTCTGTTCCGTGATAGGCGGAACACTCAGCTTCCCAGGAGACACTGTGTTTAGTGTCCGCCTATCACGGAGGCCCTCTCGTCCTGTGTTTAGTGTCCGCCTATCACGGAGGCCCTCTCGTCCTCGGACGAGAGGGCCTCCGTGATAGGCGAACACTGAACACAGTGCCTCCTGGGAAGCTGACTGTTCCGCCTATCACGGAACAGAAGACGTAGGAGGCGCGGCTTTTGAAAAAACTTACAGTACGGCCGCAATTCTGCATGTCTAAGGATAAGGTAAGGGAACAGCGAGTCTGGCATGTAATGGGGCACAGTCTGGTATGTAATGGGGCACAGTCTGGCATGTAATGGGGCACAGTCTGGCATGTAATGGGGCACAGTCTGGCATGTAATGGGCCACAGTCTGGCATGTAATGGTGGCACCGTGAGGCGAGGCATGACTAGTAGGAAGGGGGTAGTCTTATACGGCGAGTATATCCCCAAACCAACATTTTGGCTGGAAAATTAGGGGGTCGTCTTATACGCCCAGTCATCTTATACACCGGCAAATACGGTAATACTAAAGTCAAATTTTTTTGTTTAAAAAGAACAAAAATGTTATACTTACCTCCTCTGTGCAGTGGTTTTGTACAGAACAGCCCAGATCCTCCTTTTCACTACTCCCTTGTCAATGCTTCTGGTCCCTCCCTCCTGGCGAGTGGAAAACCACTGCCCTGTGTGTTCATTCAATGATGAGGGGGCAGGGGATGGGAGGTCAGCAGGGCAGTGTACAGAGGGTTAGCAGGGCATATTATATGCTTAGCAGTTTGTATGTCAGTGTACAGAGGATATTAGTTTGCAGGGCAGTGCAAGGGGTCAGCAGTGTATAGGGAGGCAATGTATAGGGGGTCAGCAGGGCAAAGGATGGCAGGTCTGAAGGGGAGTGTACAGGAATTGCTATGGCAGTGTATGGGAGGTCAGGAGGGTAGAGGACAGAGGTCATTAGGGTGGAAGACATGGATGGCAGTGTACAGAATTTAGCAAGGCATAGGACAGGGGTAAGCAGAGCCAAGGATAGTGGTCAGCTAAGCTGAGGATAGAGGTCAGCAGGGTGGAGGACAGGGATCAGCAGAATGAAGGACAGGGGTGACTGCTAGCTGGGCAAAGGATAGGAGTGAATGCTGGGAATTTAGAGGACAGGGGTGACTGCTGGCAGGGCAGAGGATAAGGGACACTGCTGGCAGGGCACTTAGCATCCTTCTCCCATCCTTGCACTGTAACTGGTCTGTGCACAGGCATCAGCTCTCCTCCTCTACAGAGAAGACATACTGTAGCTTAAATCACATTCCCTTTATATACAGCCCCATGATCTGCAGTGTGTAGCTGCCTGCTATGTTACAGTTCTAACCTGTAAAATTCCCTGGCTTGAACAGCAGTGCAGCTGCAGTAGCCAGGAACACACTGTACAGATTGTGTCTGTGTGTAAGAGAATGTGACCTCATCTATGTATAGTGTGTAGAGTAGAATCTCTGCTGCCTGTACCCAGGCTGTATGTGGTACAGGGATGGGAAAAGGAGATCAGCAGATGGGCACAGTGTCTGGGGTGGAGGGGGGGAGGAGAGGGCAAAAGGCTTTGACTTCTACAAATGTAAGTGGGGAAGAGCAGGAGAGATTAAAACTATATCCATGCAGGGGTGGCAGGACTAGAATGGACAGTGTCAGGCAGCAGCCTTAGATAAGCAGGGAGCGGCAGTGATCTTTTTTCTCCTACTGCTTAAAGGCTCAGTTCACCTTTGGAATATGTTACATTTTCCAACTGTATTTAGGTTGAAACATGTAACATGTTCCAACTCCTGCCCCTTCTCCCCCATCCCTGTTCCCCCCACACCCGCTGTCACTGTTTGAAAAGAGCATGGCTGTGTGGGGCTTTGCCCACACAGCTGTGTGACTCATTCACAGTTTCCTGTGAAAAAATAAACTAGAAGTACCATCTTTCGTTGCAGAAGATGTGCTTCCAGTTATCAATGGGCTGCGGTGGTGCTGATGAGGGCTTCCAACAGTGGTATGGGCTGATCTACTGATTGCAGGTGCAATGCTTTTCCAGACTCCTGCAAGATAAAATGATTAATGCACAGTTTTTTTTTCTGCAAAAAATATGTGCATTTATTATTTATTCCATAGGAGTAAACTTACCCTTTAATCCTGGAGTGAGTGAGAGCAGTTTGGAAGATTACAGTGCAGGACGCAACACAGCAGGGCCGAGATGAGGGAGAGTGGCGGGTCTGAAGCCTATGCAGGGAGCGGCATTGATAGCTCTTCAGCCAGGAGAAGCAGGAAGTGTCCAGGGAGCAGCAGAGCGATGGTCTACAAGCCAGGAGATGTCACAGGAGCTCAGGAGATTGGATGACAACAAGGCATGTTCACTGCTTCCTGACAGAGAACACACCACTATGACATTATCGCTCGCCAGAACAACAGTGATGGCCTGACAATGAGCTCACAGAACCTGTTTCTTGAAAATGCAGCAGAGTGCAAAAATTAGACAAACCCTCCATATGGGCTTTGGGGGGGCCACAACTGAAATCTTGGGGGGCACAGATCTGGCCATGCTATAGCCTTTCCAGATTAATGAAACGGATCCTGCAATACCTAGACCTTTTATAATTTGAAGGTGACGTTTTTAAGAGGAGACTGGGTATCATTGGAAGTTTCGCTATCTACCTGGCAGCCACACACTTTATTCTCTTATAGGTGGATTCAGGTAATAGTGAATCGACGTAGCGTATCGTATTTACGCTGCGCCGCCGTAAGTCAGAGAGGCAAGTGCTGTATTCACAAAGCACTTGCCTCCTAAGTTACGGCGGTGTAGCATAAATGGGCCGGCCTAAGCGCGCCTAATTCAAATGAGGATGAGGGGGGCGTGTTTTATGTAAATTACTCGTGACCCGACGTGATTGACGTTTTTTACAAACGGCGCATGCGCCGTCCGTGGACAAATCCCAGTGTGCATTGCTCCAAAGTACTCCGCAAGGACATATTGGTTTCGACGTGAACGTAAATTACATCCAGCCCCATTCACGGATGACTTACGCAAACAACGTAACTTTTTCAAATTTCGACGCGGGAATGACGGCCATACTTAACATTGTCTAGGCCAGCTATTTGTTCGACTAACTTTACGCCGGGAATCGCCTTACGTAAGCGGCGTATCTTTACTGCGACGTTCGTGAATCGGCGTATCTCGCTGATTTACGCATTCTAGGCGTAAATCAGCGTTCACGCTCCTAGCGGACGGCGGAACTAGACAGCTAAGATACGACGGCGCAGGCCGTCGTATCTTAGCTAGGTTTAAGTGTATCTCAGTTTGAGAATACACTTAAACATACGACGGCTTAGATTCCGAGTTACAACGGCGTATCTACTGATACGCCAGCGTAACTCTTTGTGAATCTAGCCATTAATCTCACTTTCCTGGTGGATCAGGCTTCAAGAATCTGCTTTCCAGATTTGCAAGACCACCACCTGGTCCACTGTTCACACCAGTGGCAGCCAGTGTTTTTTTTGGGGGGGGGGGGCGGCAAAAAAAAAAATGTTGGTTAGTGGCATCTCAGTCAGCACCCCCTCCACACTTACCCAAGCAGGTCCTGGCGGGTGGGTTGCGGGCTCCGGCAGGCAGCAGAGGGTTTCGGCGTGCAGCAGGCTCCAGTGGCAGAGGCAGGCTTTGGTGGGCAGCGGGCTCCAGTGGCAGCGGCGGGCTTCGTTGGTTGTCGGCTTCAGCGGTTTTCAGGCTCCGGCGGAAGCAGGCTTCTATGGACGGCGTGTGGGCTCCTGTGTCTTCTGTGCGGCTACTCCCTTTTTCTCCTAGGCATCCAATAGGATTGCCTGTCCTTTCAGTCAATCAGGTGACAAGTATCAGACCTGCTTCCCGATCTGCTGGGAGGAGGAGCAGTGTTGCAACAGCGAATATTCATTTACTGTTGCAACACACCTGGGTGGGCTCTGGACGCAATGCTCTGTGCCCAGAGCCCACCCTATTTTGAAGCCCATTAGAGCCTCTGGCTCTAATCAGTGCTTCAAAAAAAACACCCTGCCCATCCTCGCCGTAGGAATTCATGCGCCAGGTGTCCTGAAAGGGGCCGGGCGCATGGATAGGGAGGGCGGCGGGGCATGGTTGGGGGTGGGGGCCTGTGAGCCCACAATGGATGGGTCAGCCCTGGTTCACACATTCTCTAACTTCTACCAGGTGTTTAGACCTCTGCTGATGCAAGCTTTGGAAGCAAGGTGCTTAAAGCTGTTAACTGAGTGTTTTGTTTGAGTTTCTAATATTTGTTTTTCTTGTGTACCTGTTGGTGGTTCTGTTTGCCATGTTGTATTCCACCCCTCAGTTTATTGCTTGGATACATCCCATGGTCTATGAATACAAATCCTGTGTCCTGTACTGTACAATTAGGATAATTAAGGAATTAATAAAGATAATTAAGGAGATTTTAATTGCCTGTATAGTCAATATCTTGGAGTGCAATACAGGTCATAGGCTCCTCCCCTCTGTGTCTTGATACCTTCATTTGTTGCTGAAAACCTGAAGGCTCATGGAGTGGGCAGGGTTATATGGGTACACTCTGGGGTTGGCCCTAGCAAGTTGTTGCCAATGTCTAGTCATCTGAAGGTAGCCTGAATACTGTATAACCCATGGCTCATAATTACAATTGACAGGTAACTCAGAATTCCCTTTTTTGTTTGTTTATATTTCATATTTTATAAGTTCATAATTACTTTTATGTATACTGTCTGTATTCTTATGATACATGTCTTCACTATTAAAGCACTGCAGAGCATGCTGTAATTTCATAAAGTTACTAAATGAAATCCACCAAAATTTAAAAATACAATAAAATACAATATGGATAGCTAGATAGATCTGAAATATTGACGAGAGCATGAACGTTGCACTATATTCTACACTATTTGAATCCTGAAGTACTGTATATATACATCATCCTTGCTCTGCTACCCTGCCACCTGCTGGTAATATAGTTGAACTGACAGTTTATTTTAAAAGTGCTGAAATTGCTGTCAAGGTAATAGAACCCCTTTTCTAATCATTCATCATCAGACATTAATAATATTATCATGTTATTGTGTATAACTCTCTGAATATAGCCTACTTATAAACTGTTTATTGCATGTTCTTACTGGTGTTTCCTTCTAATGTATGAGACATATGTTAGATCATGTACAGTATGTGATTTAACTAACCACACAAATTATCAAAAATATGTTATGTAATTAACTGTATTTTTTTAACTGCATAGCAAAAAAAAAAAATTAGCATACAATAGCATCCATTGAATTCAATAATAATAATAATAATAATAAAAAAAACTTAGTATAGAACTAATATCTCTACACAGCTTCCATGTCAAGTTTTGACACTGATGCCTTGTACACACGACCGGTTTTCCGAAAACTGCAATTTTTTATATTGGTCGTGAAAACCGGTCATGTGTATGCTCCCTAGTAGTTTTGTCGTCGACAAAACTGCCCGCAAATAAATTGAAACCAGCTCTTTTTTCTCGACGTGTTTCCTGTCAGTTTTTTTCTTATCACGAAAAACGGTCGGGGGTATGCTTTTCCAGGGGGAAAAAAACATGCATGCTCAGAATCAAGTATGCAGACCAAAAGCAGCCCAAATGGTGGCACCATTTGAAAGGAACTTCCCCTTTATGGTCCTGTCTTACGTGTTGTATGTCACCGCACTTTGGTCGGATGTTTTTTTGCATGAACGTGTGTATGCAAGTCAGGCTGGAGAGGAATCACGTCGGGGGAAAAACTTTGTTTTTTTTCCTGCTGAGAAAAATGGTCGTGTGTATGAGGCATTAGGCTAGACTCCAGTGCAGGTTCCCACATTGTATGTCTCTCGCAGGCAGTTCACACTGCTCTATGTGAACCACTGTGGGTGTCAATACAAAGTTAATGACAACCCCAGATTGGTTTGCAGATTGCAGTGCAAACTGTCAAATGGCGCAGGAATCAGATATCAGATTGCATGGGTATGAACACTCATGAGATCTGTTTCCAGTGTGGACCAAAAAAAAGGGACTGCACCATTTTGGTCCGAATACGATGAGAATTTAGCCATACAATCTTGCATGTGATCTGCACAGCAATGCGGTGCGAATCACATGCAATGTCTGACATCGCAATAGTGTAAACCCAGCCTTATAATGAGCTGGCAGTTTTTAGAGTTTAGCAGTTGCTTAACCACTTCAGCCCCGGAAGAATTTACCCCCTTCCTAACCAGAGCACTTTTTGCAATACAGCACTTCGTCGCTTTAACTGACAATTGCGCGATAGTGCGACATTGCACCAAAACAAAAATACGTTCTTTTTTTCCCCACAGATAGAACTTTCTTTTGGTGGTATTTAATCACCTCTGCGTTTTTTATTGTTTGCGCTATAAACAAAAAAATTCAACAATTTTGAAAAAAAGCAATATTTTTAAGTTTTTGCTATAATAAATATCCCCCAAAAATATATACCTCAAAATTCTTCCTCAGTTTGCGCAAAAGTTATCTGATTTACAAAACAAGGGATAGATTTATGGCATTTAGATTATAATTTTTTTTATTAGTAATTGGGGTGATCTTTTTACCGCGACTGCGACACTGCGAGCGCCCACTAGCCCGCGATTTAAAGGGGACGTACAGGTATGCCCATTTGCGCAGCCATGCCATTGTGCCGATGTACAGTTTAGTCACCAAGTGACTTTGAATATAGGTGATATATAATTTGTGTACCCTCTGATGCTTCTGAATATATTTTTATGTAATAAATTGGGAGTTTATAGTGATGTTCTCCTTTTATTCTCTTTATTCTCATTCCTAAGGGAAGTTGTGTATCCTTGGTAATTGTGAAGTGACCAGGTGAGGTTGAAAATTGCAGTGGACCCTGGAGTGACCTTATCTATATGTCTAAGACCGCTTTCCCACTGAGACAGTTTTTAGGTGTTTTAGCACTTGAAATAGCCTCTAAAAAGCGCCTGAAATCTGCCTCCCATTCTGTGCAGTGAGTGCTTTCACACTGGGGCGGTGTGTGTGCGGGATGTTAGGAAAAGTCCTGCAAGCAACATCTTTGGGGTGGCTTGAGAGCGCTGTATTTATCGCTCCCAGAATGCCCCTGCCCATTGCATCTTAAAAGCACTTTGAAAGCCCTTTGGAGCTCAATCCATAAGGCCCCTTTCACATTGAGGAGTTTTTCAGGCGGTAAAGCGCTAAAAATAGCGCTGCTATCCCACCTGAAAAACTCCTGCACTGCAGACTCAATGTGAAAGCCCGAGGGCTTTCACACTGAGGCGATGCGCTGGCGGGAGACAAAAAAATCTCCTGTCAGCAGCATCTTTGGAGCGGTGAGAGGAGCGGCGTGTATACCGCTCCTTCACCGCTCTTTCCCATTGAAAACAATGGGAACCGCGGCAATACCGCCCGCAATGCGCCTCTATAGAGGCGCATTGCGGACGATATTAACTCTTTATCGGCCGCTAGCGGGGGTTAATACCGCACCGCTAGCGGCTGATACCCGCGGCAATTCCGGCGGTATAGCGCCGCTATTTTTAGCGGCGTTATACCGCCACCGCAGCTCCTGCCTCAGTCTGAAAGGGGCCTAAGGATTCCACCTCCACCCTAGCTCCCTTAGTGATGTCAACTCTCACATTCACTTGTACATTATTCTTAATATTGTATCACCCTCTACCTTAGGTAGGTGCTAGAAGTGAGGATTTGTGTGTGGTAGCTGCCAGGCTAGACCTGCTTGTTTTGATCTGGGGGCAGGAATTGGTTAGTGTAGCAGTGGGTGTGACCACCTGTGCTTCAGTTATTGGGCCCCCCTCCTTCCAGGGAGAATGAGGGGAGAGCTGGGAGACATGAAGAATGAAGTGCTAGATCACAGCAGGAGGCCCACCCCCATCTGGGGGGGTGTGCGCCTCAGCGGAGGAGCCCGGGAGCTGGGAAGGAGCCTCGTCCTTACACGGTCATGGAAGAGGTGTCCTGGAACAGAGAGGCTGGAGAAGTGATTGGAACGCATGTCTGGTTAAAGTGGAGGTTCACCCGAAAAGTAAATTTTTAACATTAGATTCATGCTCATTTTGTCAAGGGGAATCGGGTGTTTTTTTAAAATCGAAGCAGTACTTACCTTTTTAGAGAGCGATCTTCTCCGCCGCTTCCGGGTATGGGCTGCGGGACTGGGCATTCCTATTTGATTGACAGTCTTCCGACAGGCTTCCGACGGTCGCATACATCGCGTCACGATTTTCCAAAAGTAGCCGAACGTCGGTGCGCAGGCGCCGTATAGAGCCGCACCGACGTTCGGCTTCTTTCGGCTACTCGTGGCGCGATGTATGCGACCATCGGAAGCCTGTCAATCAAATAGGAACGCCCAGTCCCAAAGACCATACCCGGAAGCGGCGGAGAAGATCACTCTCTAAAACGGTAAGTACTGCTTCGATTTTAAAAAAACTACCCGATTCCTCTTGACAAAATGAGCATGAATCTAAGGTTAAAAAAATGTTTTCAGGTGAACTCCCGCTTTAAGTTCTTTACCATGGGCTCAGGGCAGGAGAATGTCGGTGAGTGAGGCACAGTGGATATCTGGAGGAGGTATGCCAGGGGAGCTGGGTGCAAGCCCAGAGGAGAGACTGTGGGGTTTTGTGTCAAATAGATGTGGCCTGTGGGCACAGGATTTGCAAGTCGAGCTAGCTGGGAGCAGTAGTCTATCAACCAATGTAAGCTGCTAAACTACTAGACCGCAAGGAGGAGTACTGCAGGCCCCTGGCCTATCAACAGTTCAGCAAGTCAGAAAGCATCTAGGACTATTCAGAGTAATCCTTGGTGTAAAGTGAAGATGATGAGGTGGGAAGACTAATAGTTCACAGTGAAGAGAGGTGAAGGAGAGGAGTCCTGGGAGTAACAGTCTGTGGGAGTTGATGCAGAGGAGGAGCAACGGTCTGCAGGAGTTATGCAGGGGAAGTAACTGTGAATTTTCGAGTCTATCAGTTATTCAAAAGCTCAATTCATTTAACCAATTCTTTAAATATGATAGCAAAGTGATCTGTTCTATGGGCACCCCATTTCCACAATCCCCTTTCCCCAACCAAGTTATATCCCCCAAATAAACAAAAAAATGACTGTTCATTGTCTCTGAGAGTGATATATGGAGGTCTGGCAGCAGGGTGATATGGTGGATGTTAGTAAATAGTAGTAACCATCTGCTACAATATATAGTCATACCCCTCCCCCTTTTTTTTACGCTCGCTATCCCTGCGATAAAGGGAATACCCTTGAATGGTTACCACCCAATCATGAGAGCTGTTGAACCAGGTCTCTAAAATTCCCACAAAATCGAAATCCTTCTCGTTCAACAGTATCTCTAGTTCATCCATCTTATCCGCCAGGCTCCTGGCATTGGTGAACATGCCACGTAATTTAGACCGGTCACCTACTGACCTCTTATTGGGTGTTCCAAGATTGCAAATAGGACTTGTTATTATACTTACCTCGGGTTTATGTGCTTTAGTCAACCTACCACTAATGCTCCCAATATTACCCTTTGGAATATGTTCATTGCTGACTATCTCTACATCTGGACCCTCCCCCCGTCACCTAGTTTAAAAACCCCTCTAACCTTTCAGCCATCTTCACTCCCAGCTTCACTCCCAACTATGCAATCTAATTATCCAATCTCTGTACAATTTATTTTCGATTTACCAGAAATATGGAATAGGATGACCCGCCCGACCAATCCATTTAATTGGTATCAAATCAGACAGGCCCTTGTACTACATGATTGATGGGAGATCTAAATTACATTGTACAATCAAACTGTATAAAAAGTGGGTGAAAAGGTAGTATTTTAGATGGGAGGTATGATCCAGAGTGATGAACACGCCCTATCACGTTCTCTTCTGTGATGCAACAAGGAAGTGAAGGCTTCTAGGAGATAACCTACATGAAGTGATGGAATCTGAAAATCATTTGAAAAATTCTAATAAACTGACAAGATTTGAAACCTCCAGTAGATGAGGTAAGTGAGAGGAAAGCACATTGGGATGGCTGGGCCAGAAATTGCATTGGTCAACGCTTCTATTTATTATGAAAGGTGAACTTATCCTTTAATATATGGGTTTGCACACCTTTTATATAATAATATTTTTAACAACCTTATGCTACAGGTAAGCCTATATTAAGGCTTGCCTGTAGCTAACGAGGATATCTCCTAAACTTGCACAGTTTAGGATATATCTCCTGTCCCCTGCATGTGCTGATGTTATCAGCACATGCGCACTGGGGAAAACTGAAGCAATGGCACCTATGTGCCATTGCTGCAGTCACTGTGCCGTTACTGGCAGCTCCCGCGCAGATGCGTGGAAGTGACATCATCAAGGCTCTGGCCAATCACAGTGCAGGATCTGCGATACCCAGAAGTAACTCTGGGACGACATGACGGCGGCCGAAGGGGGAGACGGGGACCACTGCTGAAGCTTCGATATGAGGTAAGTAATACATAATCAGCTAGTATGCCTAGTCTTGCAGGGTTTACTTACTCTTTAAGAAACTGGTGTAGTGTACTTAATGGATAAAGCACACAGGTTTACATTAAAAAGTGTTGGTGGACAGGACTTAATTTCAGCTAAGGTGAAGTCAGGCAAAAGCTGAGGTCCTATGTATAGTTTTCACCCGGGGAAGTATAGACAAAAATTGATTTCTGTACTCAGTAATATTGGCAGGATTGTTATCTTGGATGCATTGATGTACCTGTCAGGTTCACTATAAGCAATATGACATGTTTTCTGGCCATGGACAGCATTACATTTATGTAGTTCAGTTTCAATTAATGATTTTCTTTTTTGGCAAGCATTACATTGAGGTATTCTAGAGTTAAATGCTGTATCATCAATTTTTATGCTCACAAATCCAAATAAGTTACTTTCAGGAAAACAAGAGATACTGAGGGTGATTTACTAAAACTAGTGCACACAGAATCTAGTGCAACTGTGCATAGTAACCAATCAGCTTCCAGGTTTTATTGTTAAAGCTTTCTTGAACATCCTAAAGTTAGAAGCTGACTGGTTACTATGTACAGCTGCACCGGATTCTGTGTGCATCAGTTTTAGTAAATTTCCCTAACTGAATGAAAAAAATCAAAGTGTTAGGTAGGTAAAGTGAGTCCAGCCAGTGAAGTACATTTCAGGTTCAAAATCCCACACTGAGAGTAACCTCAAGGGATTTCCGTGTCACAATTAGGGTTGAGCTTTATGTTTGAGTCGAACATGAGTTTGTCTCGAACATTGGCTGTTCGCCTGAACAGCGGACAATTTAGGGTGTTCGTGGCAAATTTGAAAAGCCGGCGGAACACCCTGTAAAAGTCTATGGGAAGGTTAATATGGAAGTTATTGACGTAAAAAGTGTTTGAGGACCTGGGTCCTGCCCCAGGGGACATGTATCAATGCAAAAATGTTTTTTAAAAACTGAAGTTTTTTCAGGAGCAGTGATTTTAATAATGCTTAAAGGGAAACAAAAAAAAATGAAATATTCATAAAAATTTCATACATGGGGGGTGTCTATAGTCTGCCTGTAAAGTAGCGAATGTTTCCTGTGTTTATAACAGTCTCTGCACAAAATGACAATTCTAAAGGAAATAAAGTAATTTTAAACTATGACTATAATGAATTGTCGGGTCCCAGCAATACAGATAAAAGTCATTGAAAATTATTGAAAAAATTAAAATAAATAAATGCCTGGGGGTCCCCCTAAATTCCTAAATTCCATTACCAGGTCTGATATGGATATTAAGGGGAACCCTATGTCAAATTGTACATTGTACCCCTACCATTTCACAAAAATAAGTGTGAAAATTTTAAAAACGACAGGATACGGCTTGGGACTTTACGGCTTGGGACTAAGTCTTTTATCAAACATAAAAAAAAAATTAAAAAACGATTCCAGCGATGTCAGTTTCGATGTACAGCGTTGTAATCCATTCTCAATGTACAGCATTGATCCATTCTCCAGCGGTGCTCTCTCCAGCGAGAAATGATGCGCGATCCTGCCAGCACCGGAGGCAACCGGCCAAATGAGGCGCAAGCTGTTTGACAGTTCTTTTATAACAGAGGGCGGGGCCCCCAGATCCTGGCCCACCTATGTGAATGGGTATGGGTTACCCCTTTCACCAAAAAAGTGTCAAAAAAGTAAAAATGACAGGAGACAGTTTTGGACAATTCCTTTACCGCAATGTCCATCCATCTTCAATCACAGTGCCGACGGTCCCAAAAAGATATTTAAAAAAAAAAAATCTGCCTCTATGGGATGCGTCCCGCTGACTGCCATATTTTTGCTTTTACAGCTCTTATATGGTCATGGGCAGGGCCCCCGGTGACGTAAACTGTTGACCCTGCCCCCTCAGATGTCACATGGAGCCCCCCACCCGCAGACCTCTAAAACCACAGGCAGTGGTTGTGGGGATGAGAACCCAAATGAACCCTTCCCATGTTGAGGGCATGTGGCCTGGTACGGTATAAGGGTCTGGCATGGATTTTGGGGGGACCCCCTATGCAATTTTTTTGGGGGGGCGTGGGGTTCTCCTTAATAGCCATACCACACCTGAAAGGCCTGGTAATGAACTGGGGGGGGGAGCCGGGTTTTTTTTCATAATTTTTATCTATATTACCAGGATCTGGCAACACATAAAAGCCGCAAGCTTTAAATTACATTCTTTCCTTTTAGAAATTTAATTTTGCTGTAGTACTGTTATGAACAGTGCTGATCCTGACCTCCCTGGGGCCCTAAGCAAAATGACATGGCACATTAAAAATGAGAAGCGGGGGGCGCTGACGACAGTGTCATGTTGTCACATTAAAGAAAGTTGAGAAGCGGGGGAGGGGGTGTTCTGCTGTCGGAAATGACATCTTACATTAAATTGAGAAGTGGGGGGTGCTGACTTCTTACCTCTTCTCCCATGCAGCCAGCGAGTTGAGAAGCGAGGTGAGGGGGCGAAAATTACTAGTAATTTGGGGGGCCGATCGCAGCTTTGCGGGGCCCTAAGGGCCTCGCATAGTGAGCCTATAGGGCGGATCGGCAGGGCCGCTGATAGGGGGGGACCACCAGTCCTCCTGTAGGGGGCCCGGGCAAACAGGGGGGCCCAAACACCAGAGGGGAGGGGCAATTACAGGATGCCCTGTGTGGCTCTCGGCAGCAGCTGAAAACCCTCCCGCCGACTTTTAGCTGTTGCAGGGAGAGACACAGACACAACTGCCGGCTTCCTTGTCCTGTTAAAAAATTAAATAAATAAACAACCCTGTATTGTTTTAATCCATTGTAAAAATAAATAGAAAATTGTATTAAAAAAATTTGTGAAAATTGTAAAATAAAATAATTTATTTATTTTAAAAAAAATTCTAAAATGTTTTTGTTCAAAAATGTTGAAAGCTATTTTAAAAGTGGCTAATTCACACAGCTTCTCTGTTATCTGTGTGTCCGCTAAGAATGATTTTAGTATATTTATTGTGAAATTTTATATATATATTTGAGGGGGGGCCCTGCCAGGTAGGCTGTATGGGGCCCTGTGATTTCTAACAGCAGCCCTGCGGATCGGCCCTGGTTATGAACATGGGAAAGATGCACTTCTTTACAGGTAGACTAAGGTGACCCCCCAGGCACAATATTTAAAGGAATATTTTATTTTTATTGTTTCATTTTAAGCATTATTTAAATCGCTGCTCCTGAAAAAAAATGCAGTTTTTAAAACGTTTTTTTTGCATTGATACAGTTCCTATATGCTTTTTATGGCAATAACTTGCATATAAGCCTTTAAAATTAGCACTTTATCTTATTGTATACAGTGCAGCTGAATTAAGCCACAGAGAGCTTTTCTAAGACAAAAAAGAATATAATTGCATTGTAAGCATTCAAGTTCTAAATTAATTGTATAGCTGCACCGAAGAGGGTTAAATCAATTTAATTATATTGATCAGCAATAACTGGAAATGTGCTGAGCTTGGAAACTTTCATTATTTGGCACAGCTGTAGCAAAAAATTGTGTGTGACAGGGAGACATCCCAGACTGAGGCAGTTCATTATAATTACCTACTCAGGGCAACACATCAAATGTAGATGTTGTTGCAAAGACCGATTACTAGCAATAATAATAGACTCTGGCTAAGAAAAAAGATTTGACCCTAGTGTCCAGGAGATAAGAATAATGGGTGTTAAGCACATCATATTAGCAAAAAAACTGTATTAAATATTGTCTAGAGAGCAGAATGTTTGCGATCTGACCTGGCTCTTCTTTATGTAATGTCCCAGACACCAAATTAAAATATTACATTGCAGTGAGTTACAGGACACAGCCTAAGGCCCCTTTCACACGGGGCGGATCAGTAATGATCCGCCTCCGCATGCTCCACTTGCTCAGCGGGGATCGCTCTGTTGATGCCCACTGAGCCGGCGGATGACAGGACGGTCCCCGTACACTGTGCAGGGACCGCCCTGTCTTTTCTCCGCTCTCCCCTATGGGGAGGGGACTGTGTTCATCCGATCCGCAGACGGAAGGAAAAATAGGGTTTTCTTCCGTCTGCAAAATCTGATCTTTGCGGAGGCGGACAAGATCGGGTGTCAGCGGATGTTCATCTGCTAACACCCGCAATCTCATTGGGACCAATGTATGTCCCTTTTTCATCCGCAAACGGATGGATAAAAAAGCGGACATGCGGTCCGCACGTGTGAAAGGGGCCTAAATACTGTGGAAAGCTTGGGATGGTGTAGCTGGTGACAACTTGCCAGCGACAGCATTGCGAAAGAAAGCATAGAGATTACAGCCAAGTGCAAAAGATGAGTGTCAGAACAGAATCACTAGAGTGGCCAGAGAAACCTGTTTCAATAGCACTGTTCACTTGCTGAGAATAACAGTGAAGCACCAAATCCTGGTGGCTGTCAAGAGCCCCTTCTGCAAGCTTCCGATCACAGAGAGAGAATGAGAGCTCTCTGTGACAGCTCAGTCATTGTACTGAGGTGGGCAATGCTCTTAGCACAGAAAACTTGGCCACTATGGACGCATATGTGTGAGCATTAAAGGAGAAGTCCAGCCTAAGTTCGTTTTGCTGGGCTTCTCCTATGCGTCACAGCAGTGCAATTCGTTTTACACTCCTGTGACCCGTGACTGTGTGCGGGGACCGCCCTGTCCGCCGACAGCTCAGCAGGAATTTACGGAGGAATCCCCGATGAGCCAAACGGGCTAACGGAGCGAATCAATACGGATCCACTCCGTGTGAAAGAGCCCTAAGGCGTACGTCCGGCGTAAAGTTAAGCCTCATAAAGCAGGGGTAAGTCATGTTAGGGTATGGACGACAGAACAGCCGTCAGATTTTACGTCGTTTGCGTAAGTCGTACGTGAATGGGGCTGGGCGTAGGTTACGTTCACGTCGAAGGCATTGAGCCGTCGTATCTTAGGGAGTATATGCAACGTGATTCTGAGCATGCGCGCGCATGCGCCGTTCGTTTCGGTACTTAATTTACATGGGGTCACGGTTAATTTAAATGTAACACGCCCACTACCTTCCTACTTATAATTAGGCGGGCTTACCCCGGCCAATTTACGCTCCGCCGGCGCAAGTTTGGGAACGAGTGCTTTGTGAATACTGCACTTGCCTCTCACAGTTACGTTGGCATGGCGCATATGAGATGCGCTACGCCGGCATAAAGATACGCCGATCTACGTGAATCTGGGCCTATATATGTTATTTTTTATTTGCTCGTTTTTACCGTTTAAATAGGTACTGCACATAGCAATAACATGTATTTGTAAATCTGCAGGTCATGTGATCACTCTTTTCTGATTAGCACATCATAAACCTGCATGTGGACATGTATTATTCCATTAGAGGCTGACTCCAACAGCAGCCGTTAGAGGAGCAGGGCTAGGCAGGAAGTGGGCTGAACTGACCAGGCTTGCACAGCAGGCCTGCTTGCCTGTATTTCAGAACATAATGACAAGGGATGCAAACTGACTACGCTAACACAGATGCTTAGCGTGGTCAGTTTTCAATCATGAAGTGGGGAACTGGAAGGATCAACCAATTCAGAGGAATAACAGTAACAAGTAACATCTTTATGTAAAAAGCAAATATGGAATGCAGGAAGGGAAAGATTTATTCAATTAGATCAGGGATCTTCAAACTACAGCCCTCCAGCTGTTGCGGAACTACAAGTCCCATGAGGCATTGTAAAACTCTGAGGCCCCGTACACACGACCGAGGAACTCGACGTGCCAAACACATCGAGTTCCTCGTCGAGTTCAGTGTGGAAGCCGCCGAGGAACTCGGCGGGCCGACTTTTCCCATTGACTAACGAGAAAATAGAGAACATGTTCTCTTTTCGGCCCGACGAGTTCCTCGACGGGTTCCTCGCTGAAAAGTGTACACACGACCGATTTTCTCGGCAGAATCCAGCTCCGACCGAGTTTCTGGCTGAATTCTGCCGAGAAACTCGGTCGTGTGTACGGGGCCTTACATTCACAGACATGACTAGGCATGATGGGAATTGTAGTTCCTGAACAACTGGAGGGTCATAGTTTGAGGACCCCTGAATTAGATTTTTGGGGTTTACAAACAGTTAAGGCTTCAGTTCAACTCTTAAAAAAAATGTTAACAGTAGACTGGGCCTAATTACGGGAAGCAGAATCGGGTGTTTTGATTTAAATCAATGCAGTACTTACCTTTTTTGAGATAGATGTTCTCCCGCCGCTTCCGGGTATGGTCTTCGGGACTGGGCATTCCTATTTGATTGACAGCCTCCTGACGGTCGCATACAGCGCGTCACAAGTTGCCGAACGTCACTGCGGCGCTATACGGCGCCTGCGCACCGACGTTCGGCTACTTTCAGAAACTGGTGACGCGCTGTATGCGACGGTCGGAAGGCTGTCAATCAAATAGGAACGCCCAGTCCCGCAGCCCATACCCGGAAGCGGCGGGAGAACATCTATCTCAAAAAAGGTAAGTACTGCATTGATTTTAATCAAAACATCCGATTCTGCTTCCCGTAATTAGGCCCAATCTACTGTTAAAAATTGATATTTTGGGTGAACCTCCACTTTAAGTGCTTTCTGAATCAGATACGTAACCTGGTCCTAAAGCTGAAAAGTTAAGCTAATTATTTGTAGCAGATATTACTAGTGGGGTATGAATAGCTGATGGCAAGTTAGTGCAATTAACCTATGCTGGATGATGCTGAAATATCATGGTCTTTAAAATAAATGATAAAAATAATCTGTTTAAAGGGAGACTTGAATCATTTTATGGGTGGTTATAAAAAGGGCTGAATGACAATTTAATTGCCTTGCAATGATTAGGTATTCAGTGCCTTCTCAGGTTAGACATGATTTCAAACAAACATTCTAATTGTGCTCATGATTGATGACTTAAATAGTTAGGAAACATCTGACATTTCCTGGGTAATTTGATGACAATCATGTTCTTTCCATATTAATTCAGGCATACTGGAATTTATCACTGCTATAAAAGAAATGGCATAAGCAAGGTTTTTGTTAAGCTATTTTTACTTCTGCACATTTTTCATAACATGACATGCATGTTCACTCACAGGCACACACTGTGTTGTTTCTGTTCAAGTAAACCTATGCCTACAAACCACCCACATCATTTCCCTTAACACAAAAAAGGGTTAAATGGTAATACTCACCTACAATGTAGAACACAATTCTTTGGACTCTGGAAAAGACCAGTGACTTGACCGAATATGTTAATACATTGGTCCTATGATCTTAGCAGAGGTAGAGAATTAGCATTCAGAAAGAGATGCTGATAGAACAGCTGCTTACACACCTGTCTCCTGCGGAGGCCTAACTAGAACCTTCCGGTCCCTGGTGCAAGAAACCATGAAGGGCCCTCCTTACCCCCACCTTCTATCCGAGCCCTGGGCTTCCAATTTTTGGGGGGCGTCCATGTACATTCTCCCAGAAACCTGCCTCCCATGTGTCCCCTGGCACGTGCATCCAGGGCACTCTGTGACTGCTGTGTCACTGATCAAAGATCACCGTAAAGGGCCAATCCTAACAGCCCTTTACTATGTGATCAGCTGGTCACATGTAAACAGACTTTCCGGTTTTTGGCAGTACTTTCCTCCCACGCTGTGTCTGTGTGAGGAAAGGAGAGCTGTTAACTGGCAAGACTGTCAGTACATTGTTTACAGTACCTAGTACCTAGCTGTGCTCACCAATGCCACATATCACTGCTCATTAATGCATATTAATGCCGCCTATCAGTGCTGCCTATCAGAGTCCATCAGTGCAGCATATCAGTGCTCATCAATGCCCATTGGTGCCACCTATCAGTGCCTCCTATCAGTGCTCATGAATCCTGCCTATCAGTGCTGCCTATCAGCACTGCCCAGTGGCGTTGTTACGGGGTGACTACTGGGGCTATAGCCCCGAATCTCGGGCCCATAGCCCAGAGTCACTGTCACAGAGGGCAGCAAGCCCCTGCAGAGCAATCCTGGAAAACCACACGCAAAAGCCGGTCTTATATTCAGCGGTTGTATACGAGAAGCTGTGCTTCTGGTTCCCGCCAACTTCTCTTCTTGCTGACATTGGCACTATCGATCTGTTCTGTGAGGGAGTCGAATGCCCTGGGTCAGACACCACAGTAGTAAGTGGCAGCGGCAGTCTTTTATCAGCTGGCTCATGTCCAGGCTTCTGTATGCTGAGTGTGTACCTGTTGTCTCTGAGCACTTCTATAACTAAGTAGCCAAGCCACTAGCTGGAGGGGAGACCATAATGGCTGTGGATGGATGAGGTTTTTAACAGGTTTGGTTGTGTAAGCAGTGGTGTCATGTCACAACAGGGTTCGGGGGGGCTGCTGTTCTAAAAATCTCATGAGCCTGGTATGTCCCTGCCCCTGCCTAATGCAGCTCAAAGTACACACAGAGAGCTGTCCACTGCTTGCAGAGAGGCGTTTCTAATTGATTGACAGGCTTCCGACCGTCGCATACAGCGCATCACGAGTTGCCGAAAGAAGCCGAACGTCGGTGCGGCTCTATACGGCACCTGTGCACCGAAGTTCGGCTTCTTTCGGCAACTCGTGATGCGCAGTATGCGACGGTCGGAAGCCTGTCAATCAATTAGGGACGCCCAGTCCCGCAGAAGACATACCCGGAAGCGGCGGTGAAAATACGGTATGTACGGGGATAAAATAAATGTTTGCTGTCGGAAATTCAGACAGAAAATGTCTGATGGGGCTAACACACGGTCGGGATTTCCGACCAAAGGCTCACATTGAACTATTCTTGTCGGAAATTCCGATCGTGTGTACGCGGCATCAGGAGAAAATACATCCTGAAAGCCTGAATGCAATGTACCAACAGACAAGTAGAGCATGTTTCAGTTTTTTTTCTAAGCTGTGCTAATTGAAAATGGGTTTCTCTTGGACCTGTCATACCCATAAGGACAAGGTCACCTTTCTGATTAAATATTGCGACCGTCAAAGGCACACTTTAAAGAAAGCAGGGCAGCAGAAGCTAAGGAGCTAACTATGAGTAGTCTAAAATACTTCAAGGGAATCTGTCACAGAATAAATTACCTAAGCAGTTAGTCTAGATGGAAGCTACTATTATCTTACTTCTGCATACTGCTGCATACAGGCTATGGGTCAGTAACTTTGCTAAAAGCAAAGCTGAACAGGGTCACTATTACTGTCCTGAAACTAGTATGAAGCTGTGAATCAGACATCAGCAGCTTTCACCTGAGGCATCTAACACGCATATTTTCCATTGTGACAGAGTTGCTTTTGAAGTGAACCTGTGTTCACTTTAAAGCTGCTAACTGCGGGCAAACATGAAAAGCATTCAGGGCTCATATCATACATGATGGTATCAATATAAAAAGGTTTCTATGCTCTTTATTTTTACTAGACATGGAGGTAACAGCCTATATGCTGTCTATGCTGATATTCTGCTTAGCAAAAAAGGCAAAACAAGCACATAATTTGCGCTCAGGCCTGCGCACCTGCTCCTGCACATCAAATTTTCATAAGCGTCTGTCCATGCAGTCACTGGGGTAAATCCACTTTGCACTACAAGTGCACCGCAAATGCACATGGAAGTGCAGTCGCTGTAGATCACTGTAAATCTGAGGGGAAGCTCTGAAATGAGGGGACGTTTTGCTAATTTTATCATCCAATCATGTGCAAGCAAAACATTTTTTTTCCTTTCCTGACATGTCCCCCTTAGGCTGCATTCTCATCTGAGCGACAGCCGCGTTCGCGTGTAGCGGCGTATTTTGCCGCGAGTACAAAACTTTCACTTTTTTTTTTTTTTTCTCAAAGTCTTCCCATTGCTGTCAATGGGAAAACGCCTATGTCGCCTGAAAAAAAGGGTCCGGGACTTTTTTTCAGGCGACAGGCGTTCGGCGTCTATGAGATGTGAACCATCTCCATAGACAGCAATGGGAATTCTCCCCTCGAGCGACAGAAGCGTCCGGTGTTGGGCGTTTTGTCGCTCAGGTGTGAATGGGGTCTTAGATCTACAGCGACTGCACTTTCAAGTGCACTTGTAGTGCAAAGTAGATTTGCCTTTAGTAAACACCCCCCCCTGTGTCTTCTTTCACTGTTGTAGACTGCCTTTATGCAGCTTAGGGCAGATGCAGGTGCAAAAAAAAATTCCTTATTCATGCATAACAGGTGACAGCACCCCTGTGAATGGAATGAGGCCTTTCGCTTGTTTGCATCCACTGGCTCTAAATCAGCCACATTTTCTGCAAAGTGTAAATGTTTTGGGTCAATTTACTACTCTATAATTGTTGCTGCAGAATATAATAGGAACAGGCTTCTTCTCTCAGGCCCCGTACACACGGCCGAGGAACTCGTCGAGTTCTGGGATGAAGCCGCCGAGGAGCTCGGCGGGCCGCCTTCTCCCATAGAACAACGAGAAAATAGAGAACATGTTCTCTATTTTCTCGTCGAGCTCCTCGGCGGCTCCATCGAGCCAAAACTGTACAGACGACAGAGTTTCTCGGCAGAATCCGGGTTTTGACCGAGTTTCTCGGTGAATTCTGCCGAGAAACTCTGTCGTGTGTACGGGGCCTAAGGGATGCATACTTATACTGCAGGAAAGCACAGTGGGTGTACACAGGTCAGCACAAAGAACTGAAAAACGTCATATATGTTGCATTCGCCCCTGGAAGACATCAATAGATGAAACATATGTAGGGCGTGGCTTCTGGACCTAACATCATTGTGGTGTTTGAGTCCATGATTGCAGCCAGAGGAGAGCGGCTGAAACTGATTTAGGTTCATGTGAATGCTATACATGCCTAATGTTGGGTCTGACACTTTTTAGTGTGAGTTTTTAGAGGAAGTTTTTGTTTTTCACAGAAAATATACAGTTTAGTGCAATTGTTTTTCTCCTTTTCTTCCTTCTCCTTAATGGGGTAGATTCAGGTAAAGCTGCGCGCTCCTTACGGAGGCGCAGTGTACCCTTTTTACCCTGCGCCTACGCAAATTATTTGCGCTACGCTTCACTCATGAAGCAGTAGCCACGTAATTTGCGTGGGCGCTCCTCAAAAATGCCCTGCGTAAGGGCGCCTAATGTAAATGATCCCGTAGGGGGCGGGAATCATTTAAATTAGGCACGTTCCCGCGCCGAGCGTAGAGCGCATGCTCCGTCGGGAAACTTTCCTGACGTGCATTGCGGTAAATGATGTCGCAAGGACGTCATTTGCTTCAAAGTGAACGTGAATGGCGTCCAGCGCCATTCACGATTCACTTACGCAAACTACGTAAAATTTTAACCTTGCGACGCGGGAACGACGGGTATCCTTAGCATTGGCTGCGCCTGCTATTAGCAGGAGCAGCCTTACGCTAAACACGACGTACGCAAACAACGTAAACTGCGTACGCAGGGCGCGCGTACGGTAGTGAATCGGCGTTACTATGCAATTTGCATACTCTACGCTGACCACTACGGGAACGCCACCTAGCGGCCTGCGTAAGAATGCAGCCTAAGATATGAGGGCATAAGAGCCTTATGCCACGCATATCTTAGGCTGCAGTCGGCGTAACAAGCTCTCTGAATCAGGAGAAGTCGTTACGCCGGTGCAAGTAAGCAGTTGCGCTGCGTAACTATGGTTATGCAGACGCAATTGCTCTCTGAATCTGGGCCATTGTGTACAATCATGTCGGGTTAATGTGAATAACATCATTGAGGTGTGCTGATGCATAAACCAGAGGATTCAAAGACACTCCCCGATTATCCTGTGAGTGTGCTGGTTTTTGAAAGGTACCAGCAATTTCATCTGGTGAGTTCATTTGCAACATACAGTTTTTATTTTTTATAAAAGGCAAATCCACTTTGCACTACAAGTGCACTTGGAAGTGCAGTCACTGTAGATCTGAGGGGTAGATCTGAAATGAAGGGAAGCTCTTCTGATTTTATTATCCAATCATGTGCAAGCTAAAATGCTGTTTTTTATTCTCCTTGCATGTTCCCATCGGATCTACAGTGACTGTACTTCCAAGTGCAATTTCAAGTGCACTTTGCATTTGAAGTTCAAATTGGATTTGCCTTTAGTAAATAACCCCCACGGTGTTGTTGGTGGATTGGATCAGGGACACAGAAATAAAGATTTGGATCTTTTGTTTACATTGTTTGGCACAAGACACTTTATTGAAGTTAATTAACATATATGAACTTTGGACCATGTTTTATAATATTTATGGACTTAACAGTTATAAATAATATGGTTTGAGGATGAAATAGTCATTGAAGATACAGACACAGCACTTGTCACTTTTATCTAATTCAAGCACTTGATATTTGTGTTACATTGTATAAGCACATTCATTTGTTATGTTTTGTTCAACACTTCAAATGGTTACATACTGATTTAGATCACAGCATAGTCAGAGCGAGCGCTGCCACCATCTGTTTATAATATAAAGTAATGAAGAGGGCTTGCAGCGCAAATTGAAGTGTGTTTTTTTTTTTTAAGTTCAAAAGATAAATAAATGAGTATTTTTTGCATGAGTGTTAAGTAGTTGAACATAGTTTCCGTCACTCTCTTATCATGTCTTCTCTGCTCATGCATAGGTAAACCATCTCCATGCTATGTATTGTCGCTTTGCAAAACATTATGGTAAATAATTTAAGATCCTCTTTATAAACGTGTCCACAGTTTGCTGATTGATTCTCACTTCCTTTTGCCTTTTGTGATCAAAGAATTAAATACATTTGATGACTCTGGCCTGTGTCTGAGGCTGGCCTGGTTTTTGACAATTTACTCTTCCATTCAAGTGTTTCATATCAGTTCCTAATTGATCAGTTGATGAATCATTCCCTGCCCCCATTTCCCTATAAAATGTTATCAACTTATGGGGAAAGTCACAGACAGGGTTTTATTTGTCATAATTTTTTTGGCACAATTGTTAAGCAATTGAACACGTCAGTTTAAATAAAGTAGTAAGAAGGTACACCAACAACAAGCAATGCTCTGCTCTGGACTTACTGCAAGCAAACCAATCATTTGTAAAGCATTACTTACAAGTCTGACTCCTACTACCTCTACCTTTAATATGCTCCCTGTACTCTTCCTTCTCCCAATAGTATCCTCTGTTCTCAAAATCCCATTAAGTAACCCTTCTTCTCTGCCCCATAACTTGATGTGTATGCCAAGACGGGAATTAATGTTAGCAGTTAAAGATCACCAGTTTGGACATCTCCATAGCAGATGCATTAGATTAATTGGGGCAGCACCACATTTGCTAATGTATAGCTGCCCCAATTTGCAAATATATAGACATATATATAGGTTGGGGTTCTATACACCCCTGTGGAATATAAAATACTCTGTTAGCCTATGGCAGTGTTTCTCAATTGCAGTCCTCAAGGCACACCAACAGGTCATGTTTTCAGGATTTCCCTCGGATGAAATGGCTGCGTAAATTACTAAGGCAGTGAAACTGATCAAATCACCTGTGCAAAATAATGGAAAGCCTGAAAACATGGCCTGTTGGTGCGCCTTGAGGACTGGAATTGAGAAACACTGGCCTATGGGAAGAGGATATGGAGACAGATGGTAAGGCTAACAAAATTACATAGTGAAATCACCTGGGGATTTGTGTAGTAGGTGAGTATAGGTTTTTTGAGATGAGGCCATTGGTACCAGGGGAGCATAATATACCATCTAAAGTTGTGGTATTATAAAATTTGACTGCATGTTTCCATATTGACCCTGTAAGACATGCCTAAGCTGGAGATATTGGTAAAATGCTGTTTTATGTAGCAAGATTTCCATTTGTAAAGTATGAAAACATTTAATGTGACCTTTAACATAGAGTTGAGAGAAATTATTGATGGTCACATATTTTTTGTGTATTAAATCTTGATAGTTTGTATAGCTAAGAAAGAAATTCATTGTCCCAGATAAGCATATACTAAATATAGCCCTTTATCCCCATTAGTTGTTTAGACCCTGCAGGTTTTTCAAATAGCTGTGGTTTATTTTTTATTCTCAACTCATCTGTTGGCAATTCTTTCATGTAAAGAAGGTTCTATATACAGTATCTATCAGATTAAATGTTTAATGTTACCTTGATATTATCTGATAAGACAAGTCCGGACACTAATTAGTTATCCTGCAATAAAAAGCCTTATCTAAAAAAAGAGAGATATTATAAATGAACCTGCTGACAAGGTTGGCTTGCTGGTGGTGATGGATGTTATACAATATTGTGATGAACTGATCACACCGTTATCTGATGCAAATGTGTACAGAAATTTGTATGGAAATCCTGCTTTTTTTTCTATCCAAAAAAAGTGCACAGGTTGACAAAAAAAGTTCTTACACCATTTATTTATTTACGCCTCAAGATACACAAACATGTATCCCATACAGTTGTTTCCAGTATGGGTTCAATATAGTTCATTTTAGCTCGGTGCTTTGATAGAGTAATATCTTCCTTATTTGCTTGTTGTCGATCCTATTTTCAGGACACCAATATTTTTTTATCTAAATTTAACCACTTGCTGACTGCCTAACGTAGATATACATCAGCAGAATGGAACCAGCAGGCAAAGCAACGCAGGTACGTTGCTTTAAATCTGCCGCCTAGTGGGCACGCTGGCGACACCAGCTCTGTGACTGTGCCCGCGGGACCCGCGGACTAGATGTCCACCGGTGTCCCATGATAATGTCACGGAGCTGCAGAACGGGGGATGCCATTGTAAACAAGGCATCTCCCTGTTCTGCCTAGTGACAGGACACTGATCATCAACTCCCTGTTATCGGGAGCAGTGATCAATGTCGTGTCACAGGTAGCCCAGCCCCCACACAGTGAGTGCCGGTTCACACTACAGTGACTTGGGATCCGACTTGTCAGACCTCAAGTCGCTGGACATAAGAAATTCCATTGAAGTGAATGAGAGCTGTCTTATTGTACACTACTGAAGTTGCTCCAACTTCAGAAAAGGTTCCTGTACTACTAGGCGACTTCTAGACAACTTGTACCCATAGATTTCAATGGAAGTTGCTTCCAAGTCGGATCTCCATCAATATTGAAGCAACTTTACAGGAAAAAGAAAATAGGTTACCCAGGCAAACCCCTCCCTCCCACAAAGCTGATTATTCTGTGATTGGCCACAGCCAAAGTCATCTGTCCTGGAGGCAACTTTAAGTCATGTTGTAAGTTGCTCAAAGTCACGCTGAAGTCGTGCAGAAGTCGCCTCCAAATCGCCTCTCAAAATCGCGATGTAAGTCGGGTTGCCCCTGTGTGAACAGAATCACTCCCTAGGACACACTTACCTTACCTTCATTGCCCCTATGGGTTAACCCCTTTCCTGTCAGTGTCATTTACACAGTAATCAGTGCATTTTTATAGCACTGATTCCTGTATAAATGACAATGGTAGCAAAATAGTGATTTGGGTTCTAGCAGTGTGACACTAAGATCATTTATGTAGCACTATTGTCATTTCAATATTACCCTTGAATAACCCAACTGTGATTTCTGTCCTGGATCCCATTTTGTGTAAAGCTGGCCTATGGGAAGAGAGTAAAGGCAAGTAGATCATGCTTCTCTATACCCTTTCTCTAATATTGAGAAAAGTATGGATTAAAATGCAGATGGAAGTCAAGTGGAAAGATTAGAACCTTGCTTTATGCTTTCTTCAATAGCCTTAGAAGTTTACTGTCTGGAGTCTGGAGTTGCATTTTAAGAAAACAGTTACTACTAGCAATCTAGATCAGTGTCTGTTCACATTTTATCTGGCTGGTCTTTAATTCACTAAGATCAAAAGACACATGAATAGCAGTTAGAAATAAAGAGCATGTGTCTACCTCCAGCAGTTGCCAAGTAATAAACATGAAATACATTTTATTCTGCAGCTTTACAAAAGAAATGTAACAGTGGTTTGTGAAATATATTGGATGAGAACAATGCACACTCAGAGGAGAGAACATAAACCATTTTTATGGAAAACATACATAAGGGAAGAGCACAATTCATCTTGTGTTGCATGTACTCTTTGTCTTGTTGTTAGACATCTTTAACTATTTGATTCACAGTTGAAATACGGTTGCTGTTATAGTTGTTAGAATATAATCATTGTGAATGTAATCGTTCAGTGGTAGAAAATGAACTGTGAGACTTCCTCCTTTATAGCTCCTCTTTAACTTTTACAAGGTTCCAGTGTTATGATAAAATACATAGGGACTAAGTTGCAAATACAAAAAATGGCAAAACCTTAAAAGAATATATCTTAATTATCTCTAATATCTACCACTGTATTGTATGTTGGGTGCCCTATTAGTTGTTGCTGAGACTTCCTCAGGTTTTTAACAATTTGGTGTAACCTTGATGGTTCACCATCAATTCTTTTGGGAAACAGCTGCTACTCATCCAGATATTGTTGTTAAAATTATTAAAGCGTTATTAAACCCAAAACCAAAAGTGTAATATATTGAAACTGACCAACCAGGTAATGTAGTGGCTGCATCAATTTTCTTTTCTTAGTTGTTTCCCCCCCTGTTTTCACCTGATGATCTGACCAGTAACACACCTCTCATATTACAGTGCCCCCACTCTAGATGAAGGGGCACATGGGCACCTTTAGGCAGCAGCATTGTTAGCCTGGGGTGAGGAGATTGTTACATTTATTAGCAGATTTAAATACACTAAATCAAAGCCAAACTCCAGCTAAAGCCTAATACACACTAGCAGTTTTTTTTTTCATTCAACCCAGCGGGCTGAACAAAAAAAAATGGAAGAGCTCAAGAGGAGCTGCTGTACTAACAATTCAATGTTAGTACAGTTATCTCCCCCGCTGAGCTTTTGTGTTCTGACAGTGGGACGGCCCCACGCCAGAACACACCGGTCAGCGCTGATTGGATGCTGATCGGCAGACATCTTTTGGTCATGCCCTTTTGACAGAAGCTGAACTTTCAGCCGGCTTCTGTTGGACCAGATGCTGTACACACGGGCCAGATGTTGGCTGGTTTCTATTGAACCGGCCGATACCGCCTGATGTTCAGCCTGTGTGTTCAAGGCTCAATACTTTATAAACAGGTTACATCAAACACTTTTTTTCTGGAGTTGGTGGAGATAGTGCGGGGTCCCAGACTCCCAGTGTGAGGAATTTATCCCTGAACATCAGCACTCAGCAGCCACTGAAAACTAGAACCCTTGTGTCAGGAAGAGGAGCGGCCACTCCCCTGAGCACTGCCAGGCTGGACGGGCTGCCCTATGCTCACACATCAGTTCTGGACGGACACACACCTATGCTCAGAAGGACACAAACAAGGAGAGAAGGAGGGAAGGGAGAGCTCTGGCACTTTGGCGCCCCCCCCCCCCTCTGCAGGCGCCCAGATCGATCCGTCAGTGTTTAAGGGGCATACAAGTCATAATCATTTCCAAAGAGTAGTGTTGACAATGTTGTGAATGTTTAGAGTAGGTGAAAGCAGGCATCTCTGTAAGTTCAGGATGTGACAATTCTAGAGTTCATGAAGCACACATCTGTGCAGGTCTACATTTTGGCCACACCCCCAGTCTATCCTGTTGTATTAAATTTATTTTGCATTGCACTGGCCACTCTTGTGCCAGCTAAAATTGTAACAAAGTTAATCTTAAACTTATTTGGTAATCTTATTTCAATTTCAGCTTATAGACAAGATTGCAACTCTATTGAAAAAACATGGAGCACCGTGTAATTTAAACCATGCCCTGAGAATTGTCTGTGTTCTTTGCTGGAATTTCATTAATGCCTTGAGAAAATATGTTCATAATGAAAAATGTTGTAGAACTTTGTTAATCCCAAACATATTGTCAAAACAAGGAATTCTCTTTAGAAATTGTGTTGTTTTTTTCATTTTCTCATGTCTTGTTTTAGAATTTTCTTATTTTTTAATTGAATGAATTGTAGATAATGAAATCTAACCTTTTGATTGAAGGAAATAATTATGAATGAGTAAAGTTTTAACATGTTATTACACTTGTATTCATATTTTGGGACACATTTTGTATTGTTAGACATTAAAATAGAATCATATTTTTAAAATTTTCAAAATTAACATTAATCTCTTAATAACTATTGAATATGCAGAACGTCTATGCTGTAAGCTCTATAACATTCCTACACCTTGTATCAGCATCAGCAATGCCCACAGTAATGGTGCTGGGATCCTAACACATCGGGGCTGATTTACATAAGGAATAAAACATGTTTGCTTAGCAAAGTGAAGATATGTGTACTTCAATTATATCATTGTGTGCAAAATACAGTGTGTATATATATATATATATATATATTTATATATATATTTATATATATATATATATATATATATATATATATATATATATATATATACACACTTTGTAACATAGTAACAAAGTATATCAACTTTAAAGCGAGAGTTCACCCATTTGTAAAAAAAAAAATTTCCTCCCCTTAGCTTCCTGCTCGTTCGGTCTAGGGGAATCGGCTATTTGTATTAAAATATGAGCAGTACTTACCCGTTTTCGAGCTGCATCTTCTTCCGTCGCTTCCGGGTATGGGTCTTCGGGAGCGGGCGTTCCTTCTTGATTGACAGCCTTCCGAGAGGCTTCCGACGGTCGCATCCATCGCGTCACTCGTAGCCGAAAGAAGCCGAACGTCGGTGCGGCTCTATACTGCGCCTGCGCACCGACGTTCGGCTTCTTTCGGAAAATCGTGACGCGATGGATGCGACCGTCGGAAGCCTCTCGGAAGCCTGTCAATCAAGAAGGAACGCCCATTCCCGAAGCCCATACCCGGAAGCGACGGAGAGGATGCATCTCGTAAACGGGTAAGTACTGCACATATTTTAAAATAAATAGCCGATTCCCCTAGTAAAAACGAGCAGGAATCTAAGGGGGAAAAGTGCCCTCTAAGGGTGAACCCCCCGCTTTAACCAATAACAGAAACCTCGAAAAATGTAATCCTATACCCATAGTTGAACAAAAAAAGGCTTAAAAAACCCTTTCAGAGTATTGTCCAATTTTCTCCAACAGGGGAAAAGGGGGGGTTTGGGGATTCGTTCTAAGTCCCCTAAGGCCCCATACACACGAGAGAATTTATCCGCGGATACGGTCCAGCGGACCTTCTCTCGAGGATTTCAGCAGATTTCTATGCGATGGCGTGTACACACCATCGCATTGAAATCCGCGCGGAAATCCTCTGGCGATGACGTGTCGCGCCGTCGCCGCGATTATGACGCGGCGCCGGGCGCGACGCTGTCCTATAAGGAATTCCACGCATGCGTCAAATCATTACGACGCGTGCGGGGAATCCCTTTGGACGGATGGATCCGGTGAGTCTGTACAGACGAGCGGATCCATCCTTTGGGATGGATTCCAGCAGATGGATTTGTTGTGCATGTCAGCAAATATCCGATCTGCTGGAATCCATCCCAGGGGAGATTTATCCGCGGAAAAAGATCCGCTGGCGTGTACACACCATAGGATCTATCCGCAGAAACCCATTTGCTGGGATTTATCTGCGGATGGATTCTATCGTGTGTACGGGGCCTAAGTTAAGATATAGCCTGGATCAACAATTTCTGGTGTTATTACTTATAAATGTTAATATCCAGTTATATTCTTTACATTTAGGAATGAATCCAGCTAGGTTGTCAATGTGAAAAGAGCTTTATACTGTTTGGAATAATCCATTGCGCTTGATTTACTAAAGGATTAGAGAATGTTCACTTTATTATATTAAATGTTCACTGATCCTAATAAGTACAGCATATTTGTGTTCACTTTATTCATCTAATCTTGTGAAAGAACAAAACAGTTTTTTTTTTTATTTCCCTTTTCCCATTTCTACACCTGCTGGAAGGTGTGAAGGTTGATGAAACCACTCTTTTTATAATCTTCTCCTCCACCTGTAAGGGAATTTTCATAAAAATGAGCATAGGCGCATTGCTAATAGTAATGAGCGTGGACACATTGCTCATACACATGCACATGCATGCACACAGGAGCATGCACACAGGAGCATGTCCACAGTTTCTTGTGCCCAGTGGGCTATTTAAGGGATGCTCTTGCTCACTGTAAGTGCTGACTGGTCTTCAGCTTTCCCTGTGTCCTGAGAGGGGCCTGGGCAGGAGATACAAGAATGTTTAACCATGTCAATTTAGTCCCCTACCAGGTAATTGACATCCCTCCCCTTTCTTCTTGGGGTTTTGTCCACCATCCTCTTATTGTGGGTACCCATATACTGTAAATTATGCTACATATTTTTCTTGTTATGTTAAGGCTTTATGCTGTCACTGGGAGCGATCATGTCGATTTGTACTATTTATATACTCAATCATGTAGATTTTGTATTTTCTGCATTTTTGTATAGTGTATTCTTTATATTTTGCTTTGGGGGAACCTCTGTCATGCTTGATGACTCTGTGCGACCCTTATGACTGATGGAGGTACTGGGGTGCCCTGTTTTCTTCTCTGGCTGACGCGTGGTCTCCTGATGGAGGGGACTGTGTTAGGAGATGCATTTTTCCCTCTTGGCTCTGCCTCTGCCATTGCCTGTATGTCTACTTCAGGGGGATTTCCGCCCTGTCTGGTGTCTGTGTTGAGCACTGCACTTGCATGGTTTAATGTCAACACAAGCTACCTGCTGTTATTTGGCGCACCAGGTCGGAGCCATATATAGGGAGATGATTGATTTGCCTCCTGGTGACCAGAGGAGGTGCTGGATGGTGGAGATTGTGACATCTTTAGATGCTGGTATGTTACTTGTGGAACCCCTTCTATGTCCTTTTATACTTTTAATGGCAGTATATATGTTTTACCTTTTATTGCAGGAGTTTTCCCTTTTTTTGTCAGACTACTTGGATGAGGAAGGAAATTGCTGTATGGCATCATTACTGGGTTTTTGGGGCTATTAGCCCTTTAGGGAACTCCCTCCTTTTGATTTGTGCTGTAACTCTGTGTAAAATACATTGCGTAGATCTATTGCCTTATGTGCAATATTAGTGGTAGGTATATATTTCCCTACCTTTTCCCCTTCCTATTTTTCCTGGCCCTTATATGTGTGTTCCAGTAACATTATTCTGCCCTTACATTTAGTAAACATATTTTGTTTTCCTGTAGTTTTAACTACTGAGTGTCCTTGGTTGATATTGTCTCCCACATCTGCCCCAGGGAGAATTAGGTTCCCTCGCCTGGGTTATTAGCCGTTACTGGTTATCGTCTGGATCTGGGTAAGCCCTGGTGGTCATCTTTAAGAACAATACTTTGGCTGTAGTTATTTTTGTTAAGTTTTTCTTATACATATATTGTTATATTATTAATGTCTATATGTATGTTTTATGTCCTTTCTTTGATGCTTTATGCCCCCCATTCCTCTTGAAGAAGCGTTCATTACTGTGAAACATATAGAGGGCTGGCTGTACAGATGTTCCTCCATATCTCTACTCTAAAGTTCACTTCAATATAACAAGATGTGTACCATCAAGTATGGGAACTACATCATGGCCAGAGGGGAGCATGCTCTAATAATAACATTTTCATAAGTGTTGTATCTTGGAATACTCAGTTTTTTTGGATCTTTGTGATATACTTTGATATTTTAAAGTTGTATGTTTAATGCCTTTGGGGTGCTGAGAAAATCTATGACCTCTACTGCTTTTCTGTATACAACATGTGTTAGCATGTGGTACCCAATCCATTCTCTAATGGCACATTGAGAATATTCACTCTGTTCTAATTACATAATTCATAATCCATTTTTTCTGTTTTGATGCCCTGCAATTGTATTCAATCATATACAAAGTTCTGGAGTACAAGCTCATATTTTGGACTAACTCCCGAGACTGAGAGTGGTTCAGTTACAATTTAGTAACATAAACATGTTTGTCAATTGTAGCACGAGTGTTAAACTTTTTTTTAACTAACCCTGTGGATCATGTACAAGCATCATAAGGTTTCATGAAGTGCCTTATAGTGTTATAGTCTGAATCATATCCTGAGTGTCCATGAAACACCTCAATGTCATGTAACTACAGAAAATGTGTCACTCCAACCAGTCCTAACTCTTGCATTGTACTGTGTTGGACTTGAATTAGGTGGTCACACATATTGCAAGTTCATGTTTCTATTCTTATATCTATTTTATTGAAAGTAGACACAGAGGGCCAGATCCACATACCTTTACACCTGCGCCGCGTATCAGAGATACGATACGCCGCTGTAACTTTTCCGGCTTTGGTTCGAATCCTGAAAGCTTGCGCGCCGAAAGTTACGGCGGCGTAGTGTATCTCTTGGCGCATAATTCAAATCGGCGGGTAGGGGGCGTGATTCATTTAAATGAATGAACGCCGAATGAACTGTGCATGCATCGTTCCGAAATTTCCCGCCGTGCTTTGCGCGAAATTACATCGCAACAACGTAATTTTTTGAACTTAGACGTGAGTTACGTCCATCCCTATTCACGGACGACTTACGCAAAAAAAAAAAAAATTCAAAATACCAGCTTTAACCATACGCCAGAAAAAGCCGACTACAGACGACATTCGAAAATGTGACGGCCGCGCGCACGTTCGTGGATCGTCATAAATCGCTAATTTGCATACCCGACACGGAAAACGCCACCCAGCGGACGCCGAAGTATTGCATCTTAGATCCGAAGGTGTACGAAGACGTACACCTGTCGGATCTAACCCAGAAGCCGTCGTATCTTGTTTTGAGTAGATACGCCGGCGTACTTGCTCTGTGGATCTGCCCCAAAGATTTCAAAATAGCCAAAAAATCAATACATATGACTAGGATATAGTTTACCTTTCAAAAAAGAAAAAGTTATGTATTCAAAAAAGGGGAGATTGGCTGAATGTTACCTGGGCTTGTATAATGGTTAACTGAAAAGCATTTTATAAAAATCACACATTTAAAATACAAGTACCATGACTAGTAAACATTATTCAAACAACCGATTTTATACAAAGTTTAATCCAAGCTTTTTTTCCACAGTATTCACAATACTTAATTTAATTATTTAATTTATTACATTATATGTTAAACCATTTTTTGAACCATGGACTAAATGTGTTTCTCAAGCTTGTGTTTGGAATGTCAACATAGATTTAATGAATCTCGTAATCCTTCAAACTTGCTTTTTTAGTTGAAATAAAAACACAAAACAAAAAAACTACAGAAATAAATAAGTAAATAAATAAAACATACATGCAAATAAATAAAATAAGCAAATAATCAGGTTTTTTTAATATCTTGGTTCCTGTCTGAGTGTGAGCTTGTGAACCACTTGAGTTCATGATATTTCCTGCAGAGACCATTCTGCTAGAAAGAGAGCATTCTGCTTCAATCTTTCTTAATATTAAATTATTCGATCTTCCTGGTATATTCACACCCTTTAAACCTTTGAGTAAAACATATTTATGTGACATTCACATTCTGATCGTATTTAATAAACCAAAGAACAAAATGTAAAGGTAGCGAGTAACATATAGCAATCAAAAATGAAGCCCCTGCTATTCTTCTAACTGCTGCAATCTTTAAAATGCTAAATATCACACTGATACATGGCCAGAATCATCATGCACATCCTGCAAAAATAATGTCTGACTATTATGCATTCTGTGGCATGCTATTAGTGCTGGAATATATCTCTCTATTTGAAAAATTGATCAAGGCTGCCCCCTATGCTTTCTTCATTGAAATTAATGATGCTGAAGCAAATCCTAGCAAGTTAATTGTTTCTGTATGTGCCATATCACAAAAGGGTTCTGTTCGTGAGGGTTTTTTATTTCTTTTTTTTTTTAAATAACAGATTTGAGGGACACCTTAAAGCTGTAAGTTGTGTTTTGGAACCAGCATGGTTTTAAGGCACATTCTCAGGTCACAGTCTACTTTGGCAGCATATTTTTGGCGATAGAGTTACAGCTCCACCTCAATCTGCTTTCTTTTAATTGATATTAGTTAAGAAAAAATCTAAAAAAACATTTTCATATGGCTTGACTGGCAGAAGTAGTAGCCCCAAAATGCTATAAAATTTTGGTCAGAAAACTGTTGGTATTGCTGATGTACCTAGCTATAACTTGTTTCAGAGGAATTGCTTAAGCACTCAATTCCTTGTCTGCTGCTGAAGTAGCCACAAGCATTTTTTTATGGAAGATTATAGCTATGTGCAGCTCACCATTGTTTTTTCTGTCTCTCTTTTACCTATCTATTGATGTCTAGCACTTACCCCCAGAGAAATCACTGGATGTATCGTGTTTTTATGCCATCCTCTCTAGAGGATTGGTGCAAACACCTATGCACGTGTAAATATCAATATCCCACAGAACTATGCAACTGCACCAGAAATTGATACCAAACTGGTTAACTGAAAGTCAAAAGTTAAGGGTGAGCAACTGTGCAATGATGAATAAATCAGTGATAGAAAAGTTATTGTAATTGGATTAACTGTTAGAAACATTGTGTTACATTAACTCACAATTGGCAGCTATACACATGAGTATTACCATAATTAAAGGCAACTAAGAACAGCTGATCTGGCACTTATGGATAAAAGTACTATATAAATGGATAAGCTGCTGCTATAATATACAATTCATGAAAACAAACAACCCTAGAAATTCATAACATGTAATTCGCTTGAAGGTGATAGGAAAAAAACACCAAATTGTGGTAAGGTGCCCTATTAATTCATATAGAGTATTCATATGGGATCTTATCAGAAGAGATGGCAGGCCACGTGACACCGCTCCCCCCCAAATTGAAACACTCACCGAATGGATCTTAATAAAACTAAAAATAAGGTTTGATATGTAAAGATCGATGTTGGGCAAACAATAACCACCCTTCCTTAATTCCTTTTTCGATGCTCATAAAGGGTTAGTGCATCATTCCCGACATATATCTTCAGTCAGATAGGATTTCCACTTAATGGCTTATTGCTGGAGAAATGGCTGTTAATATAAGGAAATAAAACAATCCTCATAACGTGAACCTGTTTTAAAGTTTTATTTTCAACCAACAGAACCCCCTTTTTAAAATTTACACTTATAAACTGTCAAAAATTCATTTTCATTTTATGGTATAACCATCTGGTCTGTACAGCAAAGCCTGATACTTTCTCACCATCCCAGAGATATTGCATCCGCGGTGATGTCCGGGTGAAGATCGTAGCAGCTAACTGCAGCTCACCACAGGATGCTTGCATATATAAAACATGTATGACATTACATCTCATATGTTAAAACATCACTTGTATAATTAAGAATTAAGAAAAACCTCATATTGTAAACTGGAATCGAATAGTATACAGCAGAGAGGGGAGGTGCCTCTGACCCGGGCATCAGCGACAGTGTACAAGCAGAGTGAAAGTGATACCGGCTGGGTCAGAGGCCCCTCCCCTCTTCTCTCCACTGTATACACTGACACTCGAGAGTACTACAAGCCCCGGGGAGATACCGCCACCCACACAGGCACTATAGAGCTGCCGATCAGGCACAAGTCACGGTCACTCACAAAGTCCCCCTGCTCCCGGGCCGCAAATCCGGCCCTGTGCATGCCCTCTGTATTTCATGCACTGACCAATGTACAGATGCATCGGTTTGCACAGCTGGGCTGCCCTATTGCAGTATATGAGTGGTGGATGGTCCGGAAGCGGTAAAACCCAGACTATGAAAAACTATCATTACATGCTATATAACAGAGTGTGCATATTCATAAAACCACTCATGTATTTGTTTTGTTCAGAGTGAAATATACCTGGTTGATCCTGCTTTCAGCTCTCCCTCCCATATTTTCTGTATCCCCACTGCAGGTTGGGATTGTGTAGACCAGCTTGTGTCCTCTACTGAGCATGCTCAATTTCAGTTCCCTTCTAAGCAATTCATCTGCTCCTTTTTCTTATCTGTGCAGTTCATATGACTATAGAGTCAAACATGTGTGCGTATACACAGTGGCAAATTGCACTCCCCTCCTTCCTCTTCCATGTCTTATTATTGCTAAACACTATGAGGGTGGGATATACTATGCTGATTGATTACATTCATGAAGAAGCTCACAGGTGACACGGTGCCATTTCTTCAGGTTGGCAAGAGACCATTGAATACCAATTGTCCCTTGCTATGAGCTCCAGGAAGACATCTTGACATATACTGTAAGTATATCAATAAGAGATTCGGCATCATTCAAGGAGCCTGCAGTGTGAGAGTAGGATAGGGACAGAACCCCGCTGATTTGGCAAAGGGTAGAAGGAGCATTAGAGAGTGGTACCTGTCAAAGAGGGAAGAATAGGTGTCCCATTGCAGGGTGTCATGCCTTGGCTCAAATCCTGGCCAGCCTCCTGCCAATCTCCTTGCCTTCCCTGACGGAGTGATCTTCCTCCGCTCCCCATCCAGTAGTAGACTTGAGAGGCTGTGAGGCGGGCGGTGAAGGGCAGAGAGTCGCTGATTGTTGCCAATACTAGTAAAGAAAAAATATGTCCTCGGATTTCATTTAAAAAATCTGGTCACCTTAAACTACAAGGACATTGGGGATCACAGGATGAGCCAGTAATCTGATATTCCCTTCCAAGGGAATTGCTCCTCTGGCATTCTTTAGTCTGTGAATGCATGTTATATTACTTTTGGAAAAGGCCTTGTGGATAAACAGTGCCCTCTTTTGCCTGAAGAAGTGTATGACCTGCAACATATTTAGTGCTATTCAGTAACTTTGCTATTGGAATGTGCTTTGTGGATAAACAAGGACCTCTTTTGCCGGAAGAAGTATATGACCTGCAACATATGTAATGCCATTGCTTTAAACTGCCCTATTTCTTTGGTCATTCAATATCAACAATATAAACAATGTTTTAACATCCACTTGTGTTTACTCAGTAAATATATATATATACATATAAAAATGAATGTTCTTTTTTAGCACTTTATTCTCATTAGTGTATGAGCACTACATTATGTTGATTATTTAATACAGGTTTGTTTGAGTATATTCACAGAGCAACACAGATTGTGTTGATTGTTATGTTTTGGTATTGGAATGGGCAATATAGTGAGTACAGCGGTTTATCAATCATTAACCTCCCTGGCGGTGTTCCCGAGTCTGACTCGGGGTTAAAGTTCTGTGCTGCGATCGGTAACCCCGAGTCAGACTCGGGCTCGCCTCGCTAAATCCACAGGCATGGTTTACTTACCTTGTCCCTGGGTCCAGCGATGCCACCACGCTGTGTGAGTGAGCGGGACCTCGCTCGATTCACACAGTGTCCCTGTGTGCCGCCAATCTCCGTTCCCTGCGACGTTACGATGCATGGGGGCGGAGAACGGCGCCAAATTCAAAAAGGTAAACAAACACATTACATACAGTATACTGTAATCTTATAGATTACAGCATGTATGTAAAAAATACACACCCCCCTTGTCCCTAGTGGTCTGCCCAGTGCCCTGCATGTTCTTTTATATAATAAAAACTATTCTTTCTGCCTGCAAACTGTAGATTGTCCATAGCAACCAAAAGTGTCCCTTTATGTCAAAAATGGTTTTAGAGCAGCAAGAAAACAGTGATAATAAATTATAATCACTTGCAGAATTGAGCGATAGTGATTTGTGGGGAAATTCATCATAAAAAAATAAAAGTAATGACAGCGACAATTCTGCAACTGAGCAAATTTCAGTGATTTTGAGTTGATTACATTATTGAATAATTTTTATTATAATTATATTATTATTTGTTATAATTATTTATAATTATTTATTATATTATAATTTATGATTTTGTTTTAAAAAAAAAACATATCCTGGATGCCTACTAGACTCTTGTTTGGTCAGATTTAAGTGAGTTATTCCTAAGAATTACAGGCCTACAGTATAAAACGCCAAATTTCCTTGCAAATAATGGTACCGCTTTCAGCACCTAAAATCAGAAATAATCATACCGCCAGGGAGGTTAATCATCAGCACAGATTACCTTATTTGTTTAGTTATAATTGTTTTTATGGCAAAGACCTGGCCATACTCACTACAGAAATACACTGATCTGATCGATGTACGGCCATGATTGGTTGTGTGAATGACCCCTAAAAGTTTATTTTTAAAGAACAGCCTGTGACAAAATATAAGGATAATATCAACTGTAGGCATTTTGCTAGTGGGGCATCCAGGTGCACATGTGAATGGCAAGATAAAAAATACAGGCAGATATAAATGCCAATGTAAATATCCAGGTTTATCTGGAATGTGTCTTTAACAATATACTGATGCTATAGATAAACTATAAAGATCTGTTCTTAGGATTTTGAGAGTAAAACGTAGTACTGTAGTGTACATACAGAAAAAGTCTACAGACACTGAGAACAAATGCAAGTTCTATATACACAGAAGGAGGAATCATGCCAAGGATCCTCGCACAACATACAGGGACAGATGAACCACTTGTACAGACTATGCATGTCAAGGATTAATGGGTCCATTTAGATGAGATGTGGATTGGGTAGGTGCTGAGACCCCATTCCACTGTCATGTATGTAGACCTGAATATTGTTATCTAATAGGACAGGTAAATGGTAGGAAACTATCTTCATTATGTCCTCACTGTTCTCCTGGATTTTGATAAGCACCCCTTTCCTTTCTTGCCTCATCAGCATTAAGACATACAGAAAGTGTTCCTATTTATTCTTGATGACAATTGCATATTGGTGAAAGTATACAAATGTGCCACCCATTAGCATAGATATTAGGATGAAAAGGCTTTTATGAAGTTTTTGAAATGGATCTATAATCTTTCCCATGGCTAATATCCATGTAAACCTTACACTTAAGATAAATCTATTTCGTATTTAACCCCTTCCCTATCGAGTCATTGTAAAATGACAACGGCGGGAACCCTCCCTCCCTCCCTCCGGGTGGATGTCATATGACGTCCTGGGCTTCCCGGGCGGCAATGGGGTCACGTGCGTGCGCCCGCCGCATCGCTCGGGGCCCGGTGCACGTGCCTGGCGGCCGCGATGTCCGCTGGGCACCCGCGATTGCCCGCAATCATGGCAGGACCATGGATCTGTGTGAGTAAACACACAGATCCATGTCCTGTCAGAGGAGAGGAGACGGATGTGTGTTCCCAGTACAGAGGTCTTCCCCCTTGTGAGTCCCCTCCCCCCTACAGTTAGAATCACTCACTAGGGAACATATTAAACCCTTGATCACCCCTAGTTTTGTACATGTATATGTTGGTCTATGAGCGCATCGAGGCCTTCGGGTAATGACTGCGCTCCAAATAAGCATTTTAATTTAAAAAAAAAATTGTGTTAACCCCTTCCCTGCCAGTCTCATTTACACAGTAATTGGTGCAGTTTTATAGCACTAATCGCTGCATAAATGTGAATGGTCCCAAAAACGTGTCAAAAGTGTCCAATGTGTCTGTCACAATGTCGCGGTCACAATAAAAATCGCAGATCCCCGCCATTACTAGTAAAAAATGAAAATAAATAAAAATGCCATAAATCTATCCCTTATTTTGTATATGCTATAACTTTTGCGCAACCCAATCAATAAATGCTTATTGCGTTTTTTTTTTTTTTTTACCAAAAATATGTAGAAGAATACGTATCGGTCTAAACTGAAAAAAAAAATGATATTTATTAAATCAAAAAGTAAAAAATATTGTGTTTTTTTTTCAAAATTTTCACTCTTTTTTTGTTTATAGTGCAAAAAATTAAAACCGCAGAGCCTCAAATACCACCAAACGAAAGCTCTATTTGTGGGGGGGGGGGGGGGGGAAACATAAAGGGCTAGATTCAGATAGCCCACCGTAACTTTGTGCGGGCGTAGCGTATCTCAGATACGCTACGCCGCCATAACTTAGTGAGGCAGGTTCTGTATTCACCAAGAACCTGCGCCCTAAGTTACGGCGGCGTAGCGTAAATCTGCCAGCGTAAGCGCGCCTAATTCAAATTGTGAAAAGGTGGGCGTGTTTTATGTAAATAAAACATGACCCCACGTAAATTATGTTTTTGACTAACGGCGCATGCGCCGTCCGTGAACGTAACCCAGTGCGCATGCTCCAAAAAGCCAATGCTTTCGACGTGAACATAAATTACGCACAGCCCTATTCGCGAATGACTTACGCAAACGACGTAATTGACGGAAAATTCTACGCTGGCCCGACGTCCATACTTAACATAGAATACGCCTCATATAGCAGGGGTAACTTTATGCCGGAAAAAGCCTAACGTAAACGACGTAAAAAAAATGCGGCAGACGTACGTTTCTGAATCGGCGTATCTACCTAATTTGCATATTCCTTGCGTAAATCGACGGAAGCCCGACCTAGCGGCCAGCGCAAATATGCAACTAAGATACGACGGCGTAAGAGACTTACGCCAGTCGGATCTTAGCCAAATTCCGGCGTATCTTGCTTTCTGAATACAGAAAAAAGATACGCCGGAGCATCCTAGAAGTTACGCGGCGTATCAATAGATACGCCAGCGTAACTTCTTTCTGAATCCACCCCAAAGATTTCATTTGGGTACAGTGTTGCATGACCGCGCAATTGTCATTCAAAGTGTGACAGCGCTGAAAACTATAAATTGGTCTGGGCAGGAAGGGGGTGAAAATGTCCGGTATTGAAGCGGTTAATAAAATATCTGAATAAAATATTACATTTTGTGTTTTGCCTGGAATGTATTTTGTAATGTTCATGCCTTGTTTTTTTTTTTTTTTAAAAGCACTAAAGTGAACACATCCATTTGTATTGCTCAAAGACCCCTATAAGTGGCTGGCATTGGCAGCATAATCCTATTAGTGTTGCTGAGAGTGAAATATAATTGCACTTTATCTAACATTGCTCAGCCTGATAAGTGGGAAAATAATATGTATGAATGCAGAAAAAAAATTGTAATGGAAGAAGAATGCATCATCATTCTTGAAGCCAGAAGGGTCCCGCTGCTATCCTGGTTGCACCTACCATAGCCCATAGGCCAATGTCTGTTCTTACTTACATTTATGTAAAGCCATATTTAGAGAATGTGATAATCCATGCAGTTGTGAATGACGACAGCCTTTCAATCAGGCCCCATATATTTTGGAAGCATGTAACTATGTCATATGACAATCATCCCAAAAACTGAATGCAAAAATAACAATGTCTACTTTGTATGCACATCAGGAAATTGCTACAGTGCTGCTGGACCTAAAGAAACTTCTTGAAAACTCTTTACTGCTTGGTTTTCATGGTGTAATTCAGGGGTGTCCAAACTTTTTTCAAAGAGGGCCATATTTGATGAAGTGAACATATGTGAGGGCCGACTATTTTGCCTGACATTCTTTGAACCATTAAAATTCGGTCTAAGTGTGTTCATTTGCGCACTAATACACTTCCCAACAAGAATTCTCTTACCTTTGTGGCTGTGTGTGGTGAAGAGATGAGCTTGTGCGTGTTATTTGGATATCCTCTATATATTTATTTTGTGGCCCCAACGAATCCCAGAGCGCTGTTTAGGACTAAGGATGAGCTTGGGGGTGTTATTTGTATATACCGTATTTAATCGGTGTATAACACGCATGGGCTTACCATTGCCATGAATGCAGCCTTACCATTGCCATGAATGCAGCCTTACCATTGCAACCAATGCAGCCTTACCATTGCAACCAATGCAGCCTTACCATTGCAACCAATGCAGCCTTACCATTGCAACCAATGCAGCCTTACCATTGCAACCAATGCAGCCTGATCGATGCCCATCTGCAGCCTCGGAGGGCAGAGGGAGTGGACAGGACGAGTGCCGACATATTACAAACAGGAGAATCTCTTGTTTACTCTGTGGCCTCTTTAATACAAAGTCCCGCCTCCTATGATAGACAGAACAGTCGTCCAATGGCATCCCAGGAGACAGGACTTGCAATAGAGACGCTGCTGAGTAAACAGGAGATTATTTTCATGTAATCTGATGGCGCTTGTCCTGTCCCCTCCAAGGCAGCGCCAATAAATACAGTATATATCTTTTGTGGCCCCCATGGGGGCCACATTAAATCAACAGAGGGGCCGCATTTGGCCCCTGGGCCGGACTTTGGACATGCCTGGTGTAATTAAAGTAAAAATCCTGTAGCTGCTGACTTTTACTACTCATTCGACTCTCTGGTGCTGCCGCCGCCATTCTTTATGAGGGAGATTGGCATGCGCAAAGCGTGCTGTGCTTTGTGATTGACCCAGCCACGGGGGAAGGAGCAGGAGGGGGAATTTGCTGTGGCAAGGTCTCCCAAGAGTGAAGACAGATACCTGTCAAAAACAGGTACCCGCTACCCCCACCCAGTGCAGAATAACTGGGCATCTGGAGAAAGACAGTAGCAGTTTTAATACTAATGTTATTTATAGGTTGACTTTTGTCCAAAGGGCGTTGGCCAGGAACTTGTCTTGCATACAAATGGCAAAGAATTGTCGGCCAACAAACACAAAACTATGTGGTTGTTCTGCTCCACCCCTTGGTTTTGTCCGACGGACTTGTGTACACACAATCGGAAAATCGACAACACACAATTGTTGGCAGGCACTTAAACCCCGCTCCTGCCCAGACCAATTATCAGCTTTCAGTGCTTTCACTTTAAATGACGATTGCGCATTCCTACAACACTGTACCCAAATGCAATTTTTATATATTTTTCCCCACAAATAGAGATTTCTTTTGGTGGTATTTGATTACCTCTGCAGTTTTTATTTTTTGTTAAAAAATTTTAAAAGACAGATTTTTTTTTAAATATATATATATATATATATATTTTATATTTTGTTATCAAATTTTGCAAACGGGTAATTTTTCTCCTTCATTGATGTACACTGATGAGGCTGCACTGATGGGCTGCACTGATGGGCACTGATGGGCTTCACTAATGGGCACTAAAGGGCTGCATTGATGGGCACTGATAGGCGGCAGTGGTGGACACTGATAGGCAGTACTGGTTCGCACTGACAGGCGGCACTGAGAAGTGGCACTAATAGGTGGCATTGATAGGTGGCACTGATAGGTGGCACTTCTCAGTGATGGGCACTAATGAGTGGCAGTGATGGGCAGTGGTAGGCAGCATTCCTAGGTGGCACTGATTGGTATCACAGGTGGGAATTGGTAGGTGGCACTGCGAGCATCGATAGGTGGCACTGCGGGCATTGATAGGTGGCACTGTGGGCTCTGTGGCAGGTGGCACTGATCATGTGGTAAGGGGCACAGATCAGTGATCCACCGAGTCTCAGTGACTCAGTGATCACAGTGCGTGCCGTGCCCACCCTGCAGGGGGCGCGTGTTGCGCATGCAAAGGGCAGGACGCCTATTGACGGCCTCCCGGATTTTCAGGCCCGCACTGTAGCCGTCATTTGACTATAGCGCGGGCCCTCAAGCGGTTAAAGCATGCTATCCCACATTTGACTGTGGAAAATCTGACAACAATTGTCGGATGGAGCATACAAACGGTCGGATTTTTTGACACCAGCCTTTCATCACACAATTCCCATTGGTCAATCCGATCGTGTGTACGAGGCTTAAGAGTCCAAATAAAAGGAAAACTGCTAACTGCAAAATGATGTTCTTTGGTGTTACCCCAATACATAGAATAGAACATCAATATGTTAATATGAAGGTGGAATCAGTATTAACTAGAACAATACAAATAAATAGACACAACTGAAGATCCATTGTTTCAACTTTCTCCTTATCATCGTCTTGCTACCTGACAAGCATTATTAAAACACTGATTAATACTGTCGGCAGCATCTCTGCTAATTTATAGCACTTATCAAAGAAATGCTTATTCTGACAATAAACATTCCCAGAACCATCAGTCATAATTCAGTGAGGAATCAATCAGTCTTTATTAATGTAATATGCTGACACAATTACTATAGGGTCATATACATGTCTAGAAATGAAGAAATATCTCACAAAACAACATTACACAGACTAATTCATAGAATAAATGGCTCGGAATTAGCTGTGTGTTTGAAACTGTCCACCAAAGTGATTTTTTCCAAGCTCTATTAAATGGTTTTCATTGGAGCGTAGTAAAGTAAGTGTCATTTCTAATTAATGGTAACATTTCAGGTCCTGATCTCACTGGACTGTATCATGATTCAGCTATTTTGGATGTCTTAGAGAAGACAAAAGATCTCTTTTCTACAGTTAGCCAGAGAAATTTACAAGCCAATGAATTAAAGAAGGGAGGTAGGTCTTAAAAGCAGTGGATTAGCAAAACTAGGGCGTAAAGATGATTTTCACTCATCCCTTTCTACCGGGCCAGATTAAGAATAATATGGGCCTGGTGCTGAAGATCTTGGTAGAGCTTTTTATAAAAATAAAAAAATGCAATTTTTTTTTGTTATAACAAATTTAATTAAATAGAGTGAGGGAGGATGAGATAGAGAGAACGGGGGTGAGGGAGGGGTAAGGGCAGGAGGATGAGAGAGATAAGGGGGATGAGAGAGAGGATGCTCATGATCATGCATGGGAGTGACAGCAATGCAGCCCGGTCAAGGCAAGTGACCGAATCCACAGAATCCAGATGGAAGACCGGGTGAAGCTGGAAGACCCACAGCGCAGTGCTGGCGGGTTCAGTCTGACAGGTAAGTGTACCCTAATGTGCTAATATGCTGTGAATACTAGTGCATTATAGCATAACCTACCTCAGGGCCTCTTACAGGTAGTAATGTTAGCAAAGTTTACTGCCACTTTAATATCACAGGATCCCAGGAGCCTCTCATAGTGCTCAAGTGCATAGTTTTCAAAAATATTTTCAGGGACACTTTTCTTACCAGTGGTATATTAAAAGTAGCTGACACCCCCTATGTTCCTCTATACATCACAATACTAATCACAAAATTAAATGAGTACTAATAATGGTCAGAAAAAATATAAGGACTGAGATTTCCTTTAGTTGAACTAACAAAAGTGTGCCCATTCTAGAGCTGGTAACATTGAGGCTATTCAATATAATTTTAAAGAACTGTTTTTGTGGGTAAGAGGCATAGGGGAGGAGTATGGACATTATAAAAGTGGGAAATATGTGCAGGTAAGGGAGAGGAGTGTGGAGGGTATAACAGTGGGCACTGTGTACAGGAGAGGAATGTGGAGGGTATGACAGTGGAGACTATGTACAGGAGAGGAGGGGGGTATGACAGTGGGCAGTATGTACAGGAGAGGAGTGTGGAGGGTATGATAGTGGACACTATGTACAGGAGAGAAGTGTATGACAGTGGGCACTATGTATAGGAGAGAAGTGTGGAGAGTAAGGCAGTGAGCAGTATGTACAGTAGAGGAGTGTGGCGGTATGACAGCAGGCACTATGTATAGGAGAGGAGTGTGGAGGGCATGACAGCAGGAACTATGTACAGATGAGGAGGATCAATGAATCTGGGAAGGAAAAATGTAAAGGTTTGTGGAAGGATGTTTAGGGACTGCGTAGTGGTTAAGCGGGCAATACATGGATTGAAATTAAGCCAATTAATCAGAGACCAGCCATAGTCGATCTATGTATGGGCTAGCTGATTGTACACAAGTCAATCTATTAATCAAGCCTGTCTGTTTTTTCCCAAAACAATCAGTGCTGCCAGCTATAGTTAGCAACATTGTTCATTGTATTGTGTGGGTAGGGAAGGTTCCTCCACTGGCAGAACACAATAACACTGCTGGAGTGATTCCCCCATCCACAGGTCAGCAGGTGAGAGGGTGTGTGGGGACAGGCTGTGGAGAGAAGTCTGTCAGCAGGGGGGTGTGAGGTGGTCATGGACGGATATCAATTAGCGGGAGGGGGGAGTAACTGGGAGTGTTATCTTTTGGAGTAGGGTCTGTCACCTGCAGGTTGGGAAATGGTCACCTGTGATATAAGTTGAAGGGAGGTGGCTAACATGGGAAGTGGCTGGGGAGTGACTTGGTTGGTGGTGAGTGTGAAATGGATGATGTGTTTCAAGTTTCTTTCACATTTGTGGTAATGCTTCTGCCCTCAAGAAGTGAGGAGAGGCACTGTGAGCTCAACCTCTCAGTCTGCTGCAAACACAGTGTGCCAGCTTGTATTTAACTACTTGCCGACCGGTGGCAAGTCGGCTCCCCTGCGCGAGAGCCCGTAGCTCTACGTCGGCTTCCGAAGCGGCCACTAGGGGCGCGTGCGCGCCGCTGGAGGCGCGCGCGCCCCCCACTTGTCCCTGACTCCCATGCGCGTGTCCGGCGATTTTTTTTTAAGAAAAATATGTAGAAGAATACGTATCGGCCTAAACTGAGGAAAAAAATAGTTGTTTTATATTTTTGGGGATATTTATTATAGCAAAAAGTAAAAAATATTCATTTTTTTCAAAATTGTCGCTCTATTTTTGTTTATAGCACAAAAACTAAAAACCGCAGAGGTGATCAAATACCACCAAAAGCTCTATTTATGGGGAACAAAAGACACCAATTTTGTTTGGGAGCCACGTCGCACGACCGCGCAATTGTCAGTTAAAGCGACGCAGTGCCGATTCGCAAAAAGTGCTCTGGTCTTTGACCAGCAATATGGTTCGGGGGTTAAGTGGTTAAACTGTCTATTCTGTATGTAGCTTCTAACAGGCTGCACAAGGAGCCCCATATCTCTGGAACCATAGGCTATATACCCCTCAAATACAAAGTCTCAAATTCAAACTCTCTGTGACCCCTGGTTGCCGAGCCACAACCCTCAACGTCGATGGTTCTTTTTTTTTTTTTTTTTATGGCAAATGGGCCTATCTTAAGGTAAGGGGCCTGGAGCTGCAGCTCCAATAGCCCCTATGTTAATCCAGCCCTGCCTTTCTATTAGTTCTTAGTGCATTTATTTTATATAGGATCCTTTAAAACTGATATTTCAGATTGTTGTGGGTGCTGGAGAGCTAATTTAAGCCTTCACTTTGCCCACAAAAGGGAAAGTAACACATTTTCTTAACAACATATCCTCTCTAACTTATTTATTTATTTCCCTCTCTTAGCTAGTTTCCTGCAGTCTATTAGCACCTATATCTCTTCTACATATTTATTTATTCATATAATTATTTATTTATTTCCTCTCTTAGATAGTTTCCTGCAGTCTATTGGCACATATTTCTCTCCTATATATTTATTCTTAGCTAGTTTCCTGCAGTCTATTTGCACATATTTCTCTTCTACATATTTTTTTATTTATTTATTTATTTATATATTTATATATTTTTTTCCCTCCCTTAAGCCTCGTACACACGGTCGGACATCAAACAAACTTTCCCTTGGATTTTTGTCCGAAGGGAGTTGTCCGGTCACACCCATAGCATAGACACGCTCTGACTTTTCTGCAAACTTTTCTAAAACTTTCCCAACATCACATGTTTTTTCTGCTCTTTTCTGCTCTTTCCTGCCACCCTTTGGTTAACTTCTGCTATTGTTGGTTGATTTTAACATTGGTTCTGAGCATGCGTATTTGCACTTTGTACAAAAGTCCGATGACTTGCTGTACACACGGTCAGACTAGGCACCATCGGACTTTTGTTGCCGAAAAGTTTGTCCGTTTGCAGACCGAACTTTTTGTCCGATGAAACCCGAAAAAGTTTGTCCGATGGAGCGTACACACGGTCGGACTAATTTGAAAACTTGCTGATTTTGAAGTTTGTTGGCAAAAAGTCCTACCGTGTGTACGGGCCTTTAGCTTGTTTCCTGCATTCTATTAGCACATATTTCTCTCCTATATATTTATTATATTTTTGTTCCTCTTTTAGCTAGTTTCCTGCAGTCTATTAGCCCCTATTTCTCTCTTACAATTTTTTTTTTTTTGCCATTGACGTTCTTTTGAGACTATATACATATAGCTAGATTCAGGTAGAGTTAGGTCGGCGTATCAGTAGATACGCCGACCTAACTCTGAATCTGCGCCGACCTAGGTTTAAGTGTATTCTCAAACAGAGATACACTTAAACCTATCTAAGGTACAACGGCTTGCGCCGTCCTATCTTAGGGTGCAATATTTTGTCTGGTCGCTAGGTGGCGCTTCCATTGCGGTCGGCGTAGAATAAGTAAATCACTAGTTACGCCTATTCACGAACGTATGCCCGGCCGACGCAGTACAGATACGCCGTTTCCGTAACGCATTATCAGACCTAAAGTTATCCCATCTTATAGACGGAATAGTAATGTTAAAGTATGGCCGCCGTTCCCGCTTCGAAATTCGAAAATTTTACGTCGTTTGCGTAAGTCGTCCGTGAATAGGGATTTACGTCGTTTCCGTCCACGTCGAAATCAATAGGCCCGTGCGGCGGACTTAGCCGCAATGCACACTGGGAAATGTAGGCGCCCGGTGCATGCACAGTTAAAAAAAATGTCAATCACGTCGGGTCAAGCCTGATTATCATAAAACACGCCCAAATTTGAATTAGGCGCCCTTACGCCTGCCCGCTTTAGGCTACGCCGCCGTAACTTAGCAGGCAAGTACATTGTGAATCATGTACTTGCCTCGCTAACTTACGGCGGCGTAGCCTAAATGCCTTAAGCTACGCCGCCTTAAAGTTGCGGCCATCTCTCTGAATCTAGCTAATACTTTGTGAATATGCCAGTATCGGTCCTCATGATGTTCTAACACTTTGCTTTTAAAATCATTTGTTCTTAACATCAACTTCATTGTGTGTATACATATATGCATGTTTTCTATTATCTTCTCTCTAAGGCCGTGTACAGACGACCAAACATGTACGATGAAACAGGTCCGCCGGACCGTTTTCACCGTACATGTCTGCCCGGGGATTTCTGTATGGTGGCTGTACTCACCATCATACAGAAATCCGCGCGTTTACGCGGGGCGTGGCCGCGACGATGACGCGGCGACGTGGGTGGCCCTGCCAGTTCAATGCTTCCACGCATGCGTCAAAGTCATTCGACGCATGCGAGGGATGGCGGGCGCTCGGACATGTACGGTAGGTCTGTACAGACGACCGAACATGTCCGAGCGGACAGGATTACAGCGGGCTGTTTTAAAACAAGTCCAGAAATATTTGCCCGCTGGAAAAAGGCCCGGCGGGCAAATGTATGCTGGAATCCTGCCCGCTCGTGCCTACACACGACCGAACATGTCTGCTGAAACTGGTCCGCCGACCAGTTTCAGCAGACATGTTCGGTCGTGTGTACGGCCCATTAGGGAGCTGCCTCCAGGTGCTAATCATACAACATCTCGGATCATTTATGGACATTATGTTTTAAACAAATGTTTTAATATTATGTGTGCTTACTCACACACACATTTTATGTATACCTATATTCCAGTTGCTATATAATGTCATGTTATCACCATATCTAGCGCCGCTGTTCAGGCCTGTTTCTATTATTTTGTGTATGTTGTTGTAACTGTAGCGAGGTATCACCTTTCTTATGCGATTAAAAGACTACGATCTGCTGATCCAGAAGGATCTCAGCTCCCTCTGGTGGCCAAGTTGTGTTATAGCCACCTTCTATTTACTTTTGCACTGGTACAGCAAGGAATGTTCGGAAACTGAGTACAGGGAGAAAAAGACTTCATTGCCCTGGTTTATTGCCCTGGACTACAATACCCAGAGAGCAACTGCAATCCCAGAATGTTTTGTTCCCCGCACAGCCTGCTGGAGGAGGTAATTTAAGGAAGAGGACTTGTTTGGCGCGCTCTCTCTGGACTGCCTTTTCAACCCAGGAAGAAAAAAGAAATTACAGGCTGATTGTGCTGAAGTTGATCAATAGATTGACTACAGTGCAGCCAGCCTGCCCATACATAGATCAAAATTCTTCTGGTTTCTGCTGAACCCGACAAATTTCAATCCATCTTTGGCTGACATTAGTTTTAGGTTTTTATGTCTGAGTTAGATACAGTTGTATTCAAAATTATTCAACCCCCACTGAAATTTATTTTTTTGGCCAGTTTGACATTGATTTTGATCATTCAGTCATCCTGCTTACAATTAAATCAAAGAGGCACGTGTAGGTCAGACAAATATAACATAACATTTATAATGAAATAACCACAAATGTCTTTTTTGTGCTCACATCATTATCAGTTTTATTCAACCCCCAAGTGACATTCAAACTTAGTACTTAGTACAACAACCTTTTACAGTTCTAACAGCTTTTAAACGTGAAGCATAGCTTGACACAAGTGTCTTGCAGCGATCTACGGGTATCTTCGCCCATTCGTCATGGGCAAAAGCCTCCAGTTCAGTCACATTCTTAGGCTTGCGCACTGCAACTGCTTTCTTTAAGTCCCACCAGAGGTTCTCAATCGGATTTAAGTCTGGTGACTGCGATGGTCACTCCAAAATGTTCCAGCCTTTAATCTGCAACAATGCTCTAATGGACTTGGAGGTATGCTTGGGATCATTGTCCTGTTGAAAGGTCCAACGTCTCCCAAGCCTCAGGTTTGTGACGGACTGCATCACATTGTTATCCACTATCTCCTGGTACTGAAGAGAATTCATGGTACCTTGCACACGCTGAAGCTTCCCTGTACCTGCAGAAGCAAAACAGCCCCAAAGCATGATTGACCCCCCGCCATGCTTCACAGTAGGCAAGGTGTTCTTTTCATCATAGGCCTTGTTCTTCCTCCTCCAAACATAGCGTTGATCCATGGGCCCAAACAGTTCTAATTTTGTTTCATCAGTCCACAGAACACAATCCCAAAACTTCTGTGGTTTGTCCACATGACTTTTGGCATACTGCAGTCGACTCTTCTTATTCTTTGGAGACAGCAAGGGGGTGCGCCTGGGAGTTCTGGCATGGAGGCCTTCATTACGCAGTGTGCGCCGTATTGTCTGAGCAGAAACTTTAGTACCCGCATCTGACAAATCTTTTCTCAGTTACTCAGCAGTCACACGGGGACTTTTCTCCACTCTACGCTTCAGGTAGCGCACAGCAGTCGAAGTCAGCATCTTCTTTCTTCCACGACCAGGTAGCGTTTCAACAGTGCCCTTTGCCTTGAATTTGCAAATGATGCTTCCTATGGTGTCTCTTGGTATGTTTAACATCTTTGCAATCTTCTTATAGCCATTGCCCTTCCTGTGAAGAGTAATCACCTTCTCTTGTCTTCCTGGACCATTCTCTTGACTTCACCATGTTTGTAACCACACCAGTAAATGTCTAGAAGGAGCTGAGTATCACAGTCATTTTAAAGCTGCCTAATTGGTGCTTAGTAGGCTTTATTGCTGCTCCCTGACATCCACAGGTGTTTTCAATACCTGATTGAAAACACTTCAATGAACCTCTGTTCTTCAGAGTGGTAGTCTTTAAGGGGTTGAATAATTGTGTAAATGAAGAATTCACAAAAGAAACATTTACTACTGTATTACAAAACCAATTGATGTCATATTAGTTGCATATGGTTCTTTAAGAAGTCCTTGTAGGATTTCATTCTGAATACAATTACAAATGTACACTAAATTCCCTAAAACCCTTTACAGCATTAGGGGGTTGAATAATTTTGAACACAACTGTATATCTTGGCAGATCATATTGATGTAATATGAAGACAGGGAGAGTCCTGCCTCCACACGAGAGCAATAGGACATGAGGATTGGCTGATTAGGTTTCCAGCACTGCATCATGGAAAGATAGAAAGAGAAGCAGGTGCTCCCCCAAGACTAAATGTCCCTGCTTTTTCACAGGTGAATGGGACTTCAGTAGAGTTTTGAAAGGATAAGGCATGGCAGTGGAGAGGGCAGCCTATTAATCAGTCTTTTATATGCCCTGAATGGAAAAAGTACATATTCACTTTAAAATATTTTACAGCTAATAGTCAAAGTCTGCCCTTCTGCCTAACATCCACTAGAGTTTGAGGAGTGAATAGCACCTCTAAAAAGAGCTGTTTCTGATGGTTGTTTGCATACATGGAACTGTTATTATGGGATGTGGCACCTTCCACTACCTTGCATATTATATACAGATATCGCAACAATCTTCCTTTTCAGTATATTGAATTCAAAACAGATTAATGTTTCAACTGAAAGCTGACAAATACAGAAAACACAAAATGAGCTCCTGCCTCCAGACTGTAAATTTGTACACATTTTTACTGCACGATTTACTTAAAGTATATGGCAGAGTAAGGACAAAAGTGACCTGCCACAACTAGCATCGACATGCCTCCATCCCTAATACAGTGAAACCTTGGTTTGAGAGTAACTTGGTTTTGCAAGACAAGCTAAAATTTTAAATAAATGTTGACTTGATATACAAGCGATGTCTTGATATAAGAGTAGAGCCATGTCACAAATGAGCATAAAAGAGAAGAGAGAGGCGCCTCTAAGTGTAGCAATATGGTTACATTTAATGAAGGTACAACATTTGCCAACATGCTACACTTAAGCACCGTACACACGATTGGAATTTCCGATAGAAAAAGTCCAACTGACTTTTTCCATCAGAAATTCCGACTGTGTGTATGCCCCATCGGATTTTTTCCATCTGAAATTCAGAGTTTAGATAGAGAACATGTTCTCTTTTACTCCGATGGAATTCTGTTGGCATTCCGATGTGATTTTGGCCGGTCAAAAGTCTGACCATGTGTACAGGGCTTTAGAGGCGCCTCTCTCCTCTTTTATACTCTGTTCCTTCTGGATTTTGCTTCTAATCCCATTGTGGAGGCTTCCATTTGTGGATGGACATTTTATGGTTACACAACCTATCACATGCTATAATCTATTTATATGGACTATAAACGGAAGAACCTATGAGTAAATGGTTGTGGAACGAACAATCTGAGTTTCCATTATTCCTTATGGGGAAATTCTGCTTTGGATTACAAGCATGTTTCCGGAACAAATTATGCTCATAATCCAAGGTTTTACTGTACATAAATATTTAGAAAAAAAAGGAGGTGTGGGATTTTACATGAGGTATGTCTATGCAGTAAATATTGAGGAATAAAATTGTATTGAATTAAATAATGTATAATTTAATGAAAATGTATACAATGTGATGCCACAATCACGCAGTAGATTGCATGACTGCCCCACACATTCATGAGAGTTGATAATTGATATTAAACATAGTAGCAATCATAGTAGAACTTATAATAGTAACAATAATAATTGGAATAATAACGTTGACATCAGTGCTAATATGTTTTAATTATGAATGATGCATTTATCAGTAAACAATCATACAAAACATGATTGATATGGACATTAAAAATAGGAAATTATATAAATAATCAAATGAACATACCGGTAATCGACAGAGTAAATTCAAGATAGCATCATACATCCAAAATACATCTCCATGCATGATTTACAGAGAGGAAAATATCAAAATATGCAAATCCATGATTAAGACAAACTGGTCTTGGCACCTTTGGTTGTAGACTCTACGCATTTCTTAGCCTATAGCTACTCATCAGGAATGGGATGCAATATTTGTACTAAAGAAGGAAACATGAAAAAGATTTGTTAGCATATAATGCCCTCCAATTATGTGCTGAAAGCCCCAAACTAATCAAGGACTTACGAATCAGCTTATAAACTGGGCTTAGCTTCAGGATGGAAAAGTGAGGGTCCTGGACATGATGTCTCACACGGGGGTTGAGGCGGAAGACTCCCCACCCCTCATTTGAGAGGGGGGGTTCGAGGGAAACAGGCCATGGGACAGCCCGACCGCCACGGCATACCACATCTCTATAGGTGCAATCAATCAAAAATGATTGGTCTAAAATATAAAAATATAAAGAATATATGTGTATGTGTAAGTGAATGGGTAAAATAACATTTTATATTAAAAGGTGAAAATAGATAAAACAAAATTACTTAAAGGATAAGTTCTCATTCCGTTTTTTTCTTTTTTCGGCACACTAGTCTCAAGAACAAAATGTAGAGTAGATGAACTACAACTGTACTGATTAAATGAAAATCATACAATCTGGCATTGTACAAGAAACATTTTTGTGTTTGTTCCATTGGATAATATCGGATGAACTGAAGTGATCGGCTCTCGGAAAATGTGTACCAATGATCAGATTATTGTACAATTTCTTCTAAAGCGGTATTTTTTTTCTAGACATGTACTGTGCACTGTCCAAAAATGTGTTTCTTTTCGTTTTTGCTTTATTCGTTTTTTGTTTGGAATTCGTTATTTCGGATTATTTCTAACTTTGGATACATTCATATTCATTGTGTTCCATTTATTTAGATGCAGCAATTGTTACTTCAGACTCAGACCATTCATTCATTCGGACATTGGTTGCATGAGTAACCTTTGTTTTATTCATTATTTCTGAGTCAACGTGTAGTGTTGGGATTAATATAATAGGCAGACTAGCACATCTATTTAAAGAACAAAAAATAATTAATTAATTCTTTATATTCAGCAATAACGAATGGTCAGAAAGAACGAAAGTAAAAAAAAAAAAAAATTACCCGAATGTAATCGATTCGTTAAAATTGTAGCTTGAATCGTTTTTCATTCCGCTTAACGCCAATATACGTCGGCAGAATGGCACGGCTGGGCACAGGCACGTACCTGTACGTCGTCTTTAAGAGCCCAGCCGTGGGTCACGTGCGCACGTGACCCGGTCCGAAGCTCCGTGACCACGCCTGCGGGACCCGTGGACCCGATCGCCGAGGGTGTCCCGCGATCAGGTCAGGAGCTGAAGAATGGGGAGAGGTGTGTGTAAACACACCTTCCCCGTTCTCCTGTGTGGCAGTGTCACTGAATGTATGTTCCCTGTTATAGGGAACGACGATCAGTGACGTCACACCTACAGCCACGTCCCCCTACAGTAAGAATCACTCCCTTAGAGCACACCTAACCCCTTAGTGCCCCCTAGTGGTTAACTCCTTCACTGCCATTGTCATTTTCACAGTAATCAGTGCATCTTTAGAGCACTTTTCACTGTGAAAATTACAATGGTCCCAAAAATTTGTCAAAAGTGTCCGATGTGTCCGCCATAATGTCGCAGTCACGAAAAAAAAACCGCTGATCGACGCCATTACTAGTAAAAAAAAAATATTAATAAAAATGCCATAAAACTATCCCCTATTTTATAAACGCTATAACTTTTGCCCAAACCAATCAATAAACGCTTATTGCGATTTTTTACCAAAAATAAGTAGAAGAATATATAATTGGCCTAAACTGAGGAAAAGACAATTTATATATTTTTTGGGGATATTTATTATAGCAAAAAGTTAAAAATATTGAATTTTTTTCAAAATTGTCTCTCTATTTTTGTTTATAGCGCAAAAAATAAAAACCGCAGAGGTGATCAAATACCACCAAAAGAAAGCTCTATTTGTGGGGAAAAAAGGACGCCAATTTTGTTTGGGAGCCACGGTGCACGACCGCGCAATTGTCAGTTAAAGCAATGCAGTGCGGAATCGCAAAGAGGGGCAAGGTCCTTAACCTGCATAATGGTCAGGGTCTTAAGTGGTTAAGAGGTCCTGTCATGCTTTTTTTCTATTACAAGGGATGTTTACGTTAAAAAACTGTGACTGTAAAAAACGTAAAGGTAAAATAAATAAGAAAAAAAAACAATAAACAATTTTTAAATACGCCCTGTCCCGCTGAGTTTGCGTGCAGAAGTGAACGCATACGTGAGCAGGGCCCGCATATGAAAATGATGTTCAAACCACACATGTGTAGTATCACTGCGAGCCCTCCTCTGTAACTCAAAACATGCAACCTGTAGAATTTTTTAAACGTCACCTATGGAGATTTTTAAGGGTAAAAGTTTGTCGCCATTCCACAAGCAGGCCCAATTTTGAAGCATGACATAAATTTACTCAGTGTAATATTATCTTTCACAATATATATATATTGTATATTCTTACCTAGATTCAGAGAGAATGGCTTAACTGTGAGCCGGCGTAGCGTATCGCATATACGCTACGCTGCCGTAAGTCAGAGAGGCAATTGCTGTATTCACAAAGCACTAGCCTCCATAAGACGGCCGCCCAGAATGACCACTCTCGCGGGGACGCGCAGCACAGCGATTATGGCGGAGCCGTGTTGCTAGGACACGGCGTGACCCCGATCTGTGTAACGAGCTGCGGCGGTGGCTCTTTAACCATGTGATCGGCTGTGACCAATCACAGCCGGTCACATGTAAACACAGAGATGCCAGTAATATGCTTTAATGTATTTAATTGTATAAGGAAAAGAGATCAAAACATATTTTCTGCTATATTTCTTTGAAAAAAAAAATGTATTTGATTTAGAATGTGCGAAAGATATTGAGTATATAAACTATGAAATACAGTAAATATTTTAAATTTATTATCCCTGATGTTCTGACTGCCAGCTCATTTCTTTAAAGCCCAAATATGCCAGGACAGCAAAAACACCTCCAAAATGACCCCTTTTTTGGAAACGCCAGGGTTAAGAAGAATGGTGAGATTTTTAAAGTTTTTTTTTTGCAACAATTTTTTTGGAAAGCGAAGAAAGTAAAACATGTTTTTTTCACAAAGTTGTCATTTAATTATGTATTTATTTAATTCTGATTGGCTGTTAAAGACAGAGACACTTTTGTGTTATTTTTTTCTCCAGCTATAACTTCACCCATAGATAAGATCCTATCTATGGTAAAACCTCATAATCTGATTTACTGTGGTACAGAAAGAACCTCTTCAGAATTAATGTAAATAAAAAAATAAAATCTTGTAAATAAAATCTTCTAATGTATTGTGCTACTCTGATCTTGGCCAGGTGCTTTAAATCCTTTTACTGGCTCTGTACATATCTCCATAGACTGAATATACATTTAGAGAATAAAACAGAAATAGAGCGCACTGGATAGTGCACACAAAACCACTTTAATAGTGATAAATTAAAATGACATGTAAGTGATTTGATCATTGCAGAAATGTCCCCAGCCAGAACATTTATGGTGGACCAAATACACTCTACACACAGAATCGGTCCCCAGTTCGTGTTCAAGCTTGAGATGTGTTCTCTCTTCTTGGTTTTTCAAGTTTCCACCTCAAACTTTCCAACTTAAAGTGGAGTTCCACCCATAAATATAACATTACATCAGTAGTTTTAAAAAAATGTCATTAGTCCTTTACGAAAACATTTTTTTTTTTTAGATGCCTTCAAAGTGTTGTTGCTAGGCAGAATAGTTAATCTTCCCACTTCCTGCACCTAGGTGCTTAAGCTTCCTAACCTACACCACACAGACTTCTGGGAATGTAGTGGGAGTAACTTTCCAGGAGTCTGTGCACTCCCCAGTCTCAAAGAATCATGTGACTTGGACAGCACAGGTGCTGAAACCTGATCTGACACTGCTTGTGCAGCACTGAGCATGTTCGAGATCTGCAAGGCTAAAATCCAGGAAGTCATACAGTCTGGCTTCATGATTCACACACTTAAGATGGCCCCAGTCAATTTCTATTTTATAAAGTGTCTAAATGCTGTAACAACCTAACAAAACGGACCTAAGTTTACAGACTAACTTTACTAGAATACATTAAGCTTGTGTATTACAGGGGTATTTATATTTAAAAAGTGAAATTGTGGCCGGAACTCCGCTTTAATTGCTGTGACTCCCACTGCCAGCTTATACATTAATGAAAGTACAATTGCGACTTTCCTGAATGAGCTCTTTTTGGTAGGACCACATTGAAGACACTTATAGGTAATAAAATAAATGTAGAATTATACCCAAGTGAATAAAAAAAAAACAGCAGCTCAACACTAGACATGTGCACACTGAAATATTTTGTTTCGGAATTTTGTTTTTGTCCGAAAAATACATTTATTTAGTTACTCCCGAAATTCGTTTTTATTTATTTAGTTTTTTGTTAAAAATTGCATTCGTCCGAAAATCCGAATTCATTAAGGTAGAATCTGTCATTGAAGACTTATGGGCCCGGATTCACAAAGCACTTATGCCGACGTATCTCGAGATACGCCACGTAAGTGTAACTATGCATCGCCATATCTGTGCGCTGTGCCCACAATCTGAGATACGCCTGAAAATAGGCTGTATCCGACCGACGTAACTTTCCTACGCCGGCGTATTGTGGGCGCATATTTACGCTGGCTGCAAGGGGCGCTCCCATTGATTTTCTATGCACATATGCAAATGAGGGAGATACGCCGATTCACAAACGTAGTTGCGCCCAGCGCATAATATACGCGGTTTTCGTAAGTCGTACGTCCGGCGTAAAGTTATTCCCCATATAGGAGGCGCAACTCATGCAAAGGTATGGACCAGGGAACACAGCCGTCATATTTTACGTTGTTTACGTAGTACGTGAATATGGCCAGGCGTAGGTTACGTTCACGTCGTAGGCAGAGATTCGATGTATCTTAGGCAGTTGTTTCGACGTGATTCTGAGCATGCGCACTGGGATGCGGCCACGGGACGGCACATGCGCTGTTCGTTTAAAGTACTTCTATGGCGCTTGGCCCATCATTAGCATGGGGTCACACCTCATTAGCATGACTAACGCCCACTTCCACCTACGACGGCTTACGCCGAGGAAACCCAGCGCAGTTTGGGAGGCAAGTGCTTTGAGAATTCGGTGCTTGCCTCTCTGCGCGACGTCAGCATAGCGTATATTAGATACGCTACGCCGGCATAAATATGCGGCAATGTATGTGAATCCGGGCCATGGTGTCTGCCGAATGTTCAAAAAAGATTCGACGGAGCAGCTAAACTGTTTGACGCCGCAATCATACATTTCCGGTCGAATGTTACACCCACAAGCTATAGAAGAATTCTAATGTTGTATGACACTAGTAATAATTCTATTTATTTATTAATTATTATTACTAGTCAACCAACATTATAATTTTTCTATAGCCTATGGGCGGATGCATTTGACCGTAAATGTATGATTTCAGCGTCGTACAGTTTAGATGCTTTGTCGAATCTTCTTAGAACTTTTGACAGACACCATAAGCCTTTCGATGACAGATTCGATGTTTGTATGTTTTTCGCTGCTTTGTCGAATCTTCGTTGGTTAAATGTTGAATTGTCTACCCTACCCCAACAGTCAGCCGACTTTCACAATCGTTTCTCCAAGTGCAAACTTCTAGTTATTTTATTGCTCCTCCTCTTTGGTTACAATCAGCCAATAACATTCATCATCATTATTATTTTTATTTTACTTCCCCCACCCAATTCCAGCAGCGATCTTTTCTCTCTATAATGTCGAATCTTTTCTCTCTATAATGTCGAATCTTTACTCTCGATAATGTTGAATCTTTTCTCTCTATGTAGATTAATCTTGGACTAATAGAGTTAAGGTTAGGCACATTCGACCACAGGTTCGATAGACACAGATTGTTATTGTCAGTATCATGTCGAATCTCCTATTTATATCGAACTGTTGTCGCAACAAAAATGAAAATAAAGCATTTGTTTATGTCGGATCTTTCGGTTTTCGGATTCTGCATTTTCATTAACGTTTGTTAAAACGAAATACCTGAAATTCGGACGAAAATGCATTCGGACGAAAACGAATGCACATGTCTACTCAACACTATAACCCAGATATATATGAACTTTTTTGTAAAAAAAAATTGTTTTGTAACTTATTATTGCACATTGGTCATTTCTTATTGCACTTTACAGTTCATTATATGCTTAATAAGCATTGTGTTATTACACCTGAATTCCTTTTTTTTCACAGTTATATTGATACTGCATATCAGTCATAGTTGGCGCCATTTATTGTTTTATTGCACGTATACACTTTATGTTTATCACATGCTATATGCATTGTGTCATCATGAATTGTTAAATATAATTTTAGCGCTGCACTTTATATTTTGTCTTATAAATAAGAGCAATGTTAATTTATCACTATTAACATAAGGTTATCTACTGTACACTATACAATGTCTGTATCTGTTTCTACTTTCAGTATTAAGGAAGCAATATGTAGTGGCTCTTATTGTATATGCAAGTTATTTTATTTCACTTTGAGACAAACATCCAACCACTTTTCCACTTGCGGGATAATCTATTTTAAAAGTGCTCTTTACTACTCACCGCAGCCAAAGTAGTATGTAATCATAAGGAAATGTCTTACATAAGTACTACTGAATACAACGCTCACCAAGTAGCTAACACAATAAAGGCAAGTGGTAAATAAGTGCCTTGGTAAATTAGGAAGTGACTATAGATTTCGTTTATACTGTTAGCACTGAGGAATTTTTTTTTATTTCATTTAAATTACAAGGAAAAAAAATAGAATATCCATTCTAAATACTCATATTAACACAAGACTTTGTATTGTTGATAAGCTCTACGGTAACTTGGAATGTTTAGTAATTAGATGGTTTTTTTTTTGTATTCAATAATCTGTGAATTTTTCTGCCACTAGTGGTCACTAATGCACCGTCTAATCTTAACAGCAAGGAAAAAAAGAACAGCAAGGCATAATGAAAGGAGCTATTCACAGAAAAATATGTACTTTCATGTTTTATAATCTGCACAAAGAAGTAAGCCAGGTTTAAGTAATTTTAAAATGAAAAGGTACTTCATGTAAGAGTTAGTTATACACTGATATTTGTGTACTTGGTTATGAAACCAAAAGCTTTGCAAAGCTTAAAAAAAAAGTATTTGCTTTATAAAAATGCAAATTTTAGTTTGAGGAAAGGGAATGAATAGTTTGAGCAGAAATCAATCTAGTCTTATTGCTTCACTTTGTATCAAGTCTTTAAAAATGTACAAATTGTAATGTGCTAAAATAATAAATGTTATATATATATACACACACAGATATATATATATATATATATATATATATATATATATATATATATATATATATATATATATATATATATATATATATAGAGAGAGAGAGAGAGAGAGAGAGAGAGAGAGAGAGAGATATTTATATATATATATATATATATATATATATATATATATATATATATCTATCTATTTATATATATATATCTAAAACTATTATGGAAAAAAAAATATAAAACACTGTGTGTATAATATATATTTTGTACAGGACACCAGGAATGGGTCCTAGAAGGCAGGTATATATTACCATTGTTCGAGTTGTGCTCCCTTTAAGGAGGGTGACACAGTTTGGGTGTACTCATGTATGTAGAAGCAAGACACAGTTCCTATACAGAGCTATTTTAATATCCCACAAAGTACATATCTTGTTCAGAAGGCAAGTTCATAAAGCAATCCCATTTTAAGGCAAGAGTCCATTTAGGCACTAATCCACAGAGTCCATTATTGGTAGTAATCCATAAAGGCAGTAAGTCCATGATTAACAGCTACAAGTCCATGAGGCCTTCTGGCTTGGGACCCCCACCATCCAAAGGGGGTGATCATTCCAGCAGAGTATCCAGCTACATTTTGCCAGTATTTCCCCAGGCAGAATGCCAGGGGTTTGGGGGGGATGCCCCTTTTTGTTTATTGCCCTGTAGAGGGCGATAACCCATCTGAGAATGTCAAAAAGGACATTGACCCTTACAGCCTGTTTACTCTTAGCTCTCAGGTCAACCTGGGAACACAGGAAAACAACAAAACATTGTAACATTTGGCACTTGTCTGGCTTAGCTAATATGGACATCAGGACATGAGCACAGACAGGAAAAACAGGAACACAGAAAGAAAAACATATTAACCCCCTTGTAGGAACCTGCATACTTACCTGCTCTGTGAAATAGTTTTGCACAGAGCAGCTCTGATTATCCTCTTCTCAGGGCCCCTGCCAGTGCTCCTGGGCCCCCCCCCCCCCACCAAGTATCCACTATGACAAGCCACTTGACAAGACAAGTGGCTTGAAATGGCAATGTGAGCTTTTTTTTTTTTTTTTACATTTCTCGATGACTTCATTCAGGAGATTTCCCCTCACTTCACTACAGTTGTCAAAGGTACTGGAGGACATGGTATGCAAAACAAACTATGTCATAAGTATGTATGTATGTATATATATATATATATATATATATATATATATATATATATATATATATATATATATATATATATATATATATATATATATATATATATATATATATATATATATATATATATATATATTTACAATAGACTGTTCAGGTGTCATATGGTGCTCTGCACTCACAGTATGTCTGCTGGCCATCATTCAGCCTGGAATACTGAGGACATCTTGTGGTGAAATCTAACGCTCATTGTAAAAATCTTTATCCTCCTGAACAATTCATCCTAAGACACACATTGTGGCTGTAGGAAATGCTTTTAATAAGAGGTGTCAGATATTTGAAACCACAATTTTTTAAAATATTTTAGACACTTTGTTTGTATTGTTCTTATCACAATATACCCCCCCCCCCTCTCCCAGCATGATGTAATCACTTGCGGATGATGTAACCACATTTTGTGGGTAGCACCAGGCAATCGCTTGAGGCATGGCCATGAACATGGCCAGGGATAAAAGGAGGGCAGGCCCTAGGATAGCCAGCTGACTAGGATCACATTACAAGGGATACGCTATAATACGCAGACAAAATAAATACTTTGTTCTTGGTGACCTATTATTCCTGAGGGACGTGTGTCCTTTGGACTTTATATATAGAAACATTAATGAGTCATGGGTATTAATGGGTCATTGATAATGGGTAATAGGTACAGTCTATGGGTGTGAAGTAACTGCCTGAAAGGGGGCATCCTTTTTTGGTGTTAATAAACTTACTTTAATTATATGGACACTGTACACCTACAGTATATGATAACTACATCTGTGCTGCATTGTTTGTCTTTTTAGAGTAACATAAAATAGCATATTGTTACGCTCACATCATCTGCTTATAGGATGTTAGAGATGTGTACAATGTTCTAGAACTGGGTACTGGATCCTTTATGTAAGGGTACATACTAGGTTATATGTATATTTACATATAAAAGATATACATTATTATATATATATATATATATACTGTATATAAATATACAATATATAAGAAGGCCAGTATGGTGACCTGAATTTTTGGAAGGAGCCGGAGGGGGGTATATAAGCAGCCCGCTCACCTGTATCCCTTGTCGGTTCCGCTGCGCGATTTGTTGCATCACTAGGCCGACTCTTCCTAGCTCACTTTGTGGTTTGTGAGTCTGTGTGATTGATTACCCGAGCGTTGCGGCTTCTCCGTTCGTGGTCTTCATTGGCCATTCTCGCACACTGTCGCAGGTACACAGGTAGGATTCAAATATTTTTTCGCACCATACGTGATGTTGCGATTCGTTTTGTTTCCTATCCCGAATAAATCAAATTCATGTGTAGGTTCACAAGCATCCAGGTTGTCGTCAGTCGTGTCCCTGTTTCCATCCATCTGCAGACATACGACTCGTTCGTAGTTCCATAAAGCCTCTGAGCCGTTGTTGCTCATTGTCTGACATCACTTGGCAGGGGCCCCACTGTTTCGTAGGTTTTCCACAGCTTTTTCGTTTCACCAGTTGTACTAATCTATGGCTCATTCATAGTTCTGTAACAAACCTTAAGACGTTGTCGGTTGTTGTCCAACATCACTCGACTCTGGCATCGTATGATCCAAAGTTTGTTGTTTCATCAGCCTGATTCATTACTTAATGTTACACACAGGCACCCTGCAGGGCCCTTGCACCATCACACCTACACTTGGCTCTGTGCATTTGCCTTGCAGCAGTTGGCAGGTCAATTCTGCACTCCATGACAGCACGATTTGAATCCCAGTCATGTCGGCAACACAGCAATTCGTTTTCATGGCACAATCCGACAAGTTCTTTCTTTCACACACATTTCAAGCTTCCGCAGCTCGAGACACCTGTGACAAGCACCCAGTCGCTACTCATTTCACTCAATCGCTTGTTCTCACTCACTTGCAACTCATGTGATACTCCACGTCGCAGCTCCTTGTCGGCACACTTCTCTATTTTTTCGAAAATACGATCACGACACACGATTAGCATGGTCATGGTTCATCCCCACACACACTCCGATTTCTCTGCTTTCTTTGTTTTTTGCCTTCCTCATGAGGCTACTTTCTTGTAACTCGCTATTACAAACACGTCACATGACCTCGGCCATTCATCATCTCCAGTGGCACACGGCCTTGGCTACTCACGTTTTCTTGTCTGTGTTTTCTCCCTTAGGTCAGTTAAGGTCAGGTTGTTCCATCCTGCACAAGGTTCCCCCGCACCCTTCGGTTTACCAAATTTTCACTCTTCAGCGTTCGGCGGAACGCATTGATTTTCTTCACTACGTCTGTCGCTCCTTTTTCTGTTTTTTCCAACTTTTTTTGTACCTATTCTGGTATACGCCAACTCTTCTCTTCCGTTCTTACCTTTTCGACACTTCTTAGCATACACCCCCCTCTTTATCATATAGCTTGAGTCATGTTGCATGCCAGCAGCGAGGACCTCACCTTCGCCCCTCTGTTGCCCTCCTCGTGTTTAGAGCATGGCAGCGCTCAGTCCCTGAGGGGGACCATCCCCTAACCACGGCAGAACTGCAACAAAGGGGAATAACCTACCCAGCCCCTGTTCCGGCAGCTGTTCTCGCCACCGGCAGCAGCTGGATCCGGCATTCAGCAGGCGTCCCTCCAATCTAATTCCTCGGCTCTTGGCCAGCTGCACACCATGGTCGGTACCTTGACCACAGTGGTCTCTGATGTCCAGGCAAGAGTGGGAGTCCTGCAAGTACAGCCAGTAGTGGTCTTCCGGGGCACGGTCGCAGTTCCTGTCCTAGCGCTCCCACCCACAGGTATGCCAAACGTCAGTCCCACCATCTTCCCTGCACATCTCATCCCAGCCGCCATTATGAAGGACATCATAGGGGGCAAGGCCGTAAACTTGGCCTCTCTTCTCATCTCGGTCCATGACGTAGCCGAGAAGTCCTTTGCCTAATGACGGCTCAGTGGTAGTGAGGTTCAAGTATCCTAGAATTAACTGCAAGCTGTCCGTCACTGAGTTTGTTTTGGCGTTTGGCATGTTCAGATATGCCCTATTCTTGGCCAGCCACAGCAGGAGGGAAGAGCTGAATTTAAATCTCCATGCTGTTGTCGACTTGGGGTACAAGTATGGGGGCATTGCCTTCTATGATTACCACTGCTCATTTGCAGCCAAGGCAGCAGCCAAACTTTCTCAGTTCCAAGCCATCACTAATTGGAGTGTCATGAATATTGAGCTCTTCTGCTGCCAAATGGACAAGTTTGGGCGGCCTGTCCAGTCCCTGGGGAAAGCGCAGATCTGTAACAACTTTAACTATGCTACCTGTAACTTCAACCAATGACATAAAGATGGCCTAGGCTATAAGTAGATAGCCAAAACCTTGAAACTGAGCTGCAGCTATCGCCAAGACCATACAATGGTTTAACAAAACAGGTTCCACTCAGAACAGGTCTCGCCATGGTCGACCAAAGAAGTTAAGTGCATGTTCTCAGCATCGTTTCCAGAGGTTGTCTTTTGGAAATAGACGTATGAGTGCTGCCAGCATTGCTGCAGAGGTTGAAGGGGTGGGTGGTCAGCCTGTCAGTGCTCAGACCATACGCTGCACACTGCATAAAATTGGTTTGCAGAAGGAAGCCTCTTCAAAGGACATGATTTACTGGAACCATGTCCTGTGGTCTGATCAGACCAAGATAAACTTATTTGGTTCAGATGGTGTGATGCGTGTGTGGTGGCAACCAGGTGAGAAGTACAAAGACAGGTGTGTCTTGCCTACAGTCAAGCATAGTGGTGGGAGTGTCATGGTCTGGGGCTACATGAGTGCTGCCGACACTGGGAAGCTACAGTTCATTGAGGGAACCATGAATGTCAGCATGTACTGTGACATACTGAAGCAGAGTATGATTTTCCACCCATCAGAGACTGGGCTGCAGGGCAGTATTCCAACATGATAACGACCCCAAACACACCTCCAAGACAAAAACTACCTTGCTAAATAAGCTGAGGGTTAAGATGATGGACTGGCAAAGCATGTCTCCAGACCTAAACTCTATTGAGCATCTGTAGGGCATTCTCAAATGGAAGGTGGAGGAGCGCAGGGTCTCTAACATCCACCAGCTCCATGATGTCATCATGGAGGAGTGGTAGAGGACTCCAGTGGCAACCTGTGAAGCTCTGGTGAACTCCATGCCCAAGAGAGTTAGGACAGTGCGTGAAGATAATGGTGGCCACACATAATATTGACACTTTGGGCCCAATTTGGACATTTTCACTTAGGGGTGTACTCACTTTTGTTGCCAGCAGTTTAGACATTATTGGCTGTGTGTTGAGATATTTTGAGGGGACAGCACATTTACACGGTTATACAAGCTGTACACTCACTACTTTACATTGTAGCAAAGTGTTATTTCTTCAGTGTTGTCTAGTAAAAATATATAATAAAATATTTACAAAAATGAGAGGAGTGTACTCATTTTTTGTGAGATAGTGTATGTATGTATATATATTCATAGAGCATATTAAATAAGGGCATTAGCCAGTGGAAATCAATATTAAAGAGCGAACAAAAGTCATGGGTGGCTTAACTCCAATGTAAAAATGCATATAAAAGCAAAGGAGAAGGCCTTCAAAAAATACAAGGCTGAGGAATCATCATCAGCATTCAAACTTTACAAAGAATACAACAAGAAATGTAAGGGTGCAATTAGGGCGGCTAAGATAGAACAGGAAAGACACATAGCGGAGGAGAGCAAAAAAAAAAATCCCAAGAAATTCTTTAAGTATATAAACAGTAAAAGAGGGAGGACAAACTATATTTGCCCCATGAGGAATGAGGAAGGGAATCTGGTTACAAAGGATAACAATGGAAAAGAGTACCGCTCCAAGCCCTGTGACCTATGCTGTGCTCCCGCCCTGTAGTACTGACAGGTGCAGACTCTGCGCTGATCGGTGGAAAAAAGAAATGTTCCTGGACTGTTGCACTCTGATAGGCAATTTATTTAAACAAAATGAACAAAGGATAAAGTCCAAATCTGTATGACATCCAAAAATTCACGCAACACTGCAATCAATGGTAGAAAGTGGACATAGGGGACAGAAAAGCTAACATGTTTCACATCATGGATAGATGCTTAGTCATATCTGGGTCTAAGCTATGACTAAGCATCTATCCATGATGTGAAACATGTTAGCTTTTTTGTCCCCTATGTCCACTTTCTAACATTGATTGCAGTGTTGCATGAATTTTTGGATGTCATACAGCTTTGGATTTTATCCTTTGTTCATTTTGTTTAAATAAATCGCCTATCAGAGTGCGGCAGTCCAGGAACATTTCCTTTTTCCATGGTTACAAAGGATGGTATTGAATTTATTCTTCTCCTCAGTCTTCACTAGTGTTGAGCAGAATATGCCATATTCGATTTCGCGATATATCTCGAATATATATTCGAATATTCGAGATATATTCGCTAAATTCGAATATTCGTGATATTTTATCGAAATTAATTGAATGCGATTTTTCGCTATTGCGAATGCGAAAATAATTGCGATTTTTTAATAACTGCGGTAGGAGCGCTCTGATTGGCTTAGAATATTCGTGATATTTTATCGAAATATCGCAACATGCGAATGCGATATTTATTGCGCAATTTCGAGATATGCTGGAGGAGCGCTCTGATTGGCTCAGAATATTCGTGATATTTTATCGAAATATCGCAACATGCGAATGCGATATTTATTGCGCAATTTCGAGATATGCTGGAGGAGCGCTCTGATTGGCTCAGAATATTCGTGATATTTTATCGAAATATCGCAACATGCGATTGCGATATTTATTGCGCAATTTCGAGATATGCTGGAGGAGCGCTCTGATTGGCTCAGAATATTCCTGATATTTTATCGAAATATCGCAACATGCGAATGCGATATTTATTGCGCAATTTCGAGATATGCTGGAGGAGCGCTCTGATTGGCTCAGAATATTCCTGATATTTTATCGAAATATCGCAACATGCGAATGCGAAATTTATTGCAGATATTTCGAAAACTGCTGTAGCAGCACTCTGAAATCGAATATGTATGATATTTTAACCAAAATACATATTGCGATTGCGATTTTTCGATCGCGCATGCGCAATTGCGCGAACAACACGCGACCATTTCCTGGAGCCTTGCCAGTTTCCCAATATTACAGCAACATGGTGGGAAGCAATTTCTCAAAGTCTGAGGAAAAGTTGCTGATTTGTGTAAGTATTTTGACCACTGTTATTTCATCATCTTCAACTGCATTTAAGTCTAGTTTAAAAGTTAGTATATATGATCAGATATTAGTATTTAACCAAAAATGTGTCTCCTGCTTTTACAAAACTACAAGTCCCAGCATGCCTGGACAGCTGCAGACACCCTGGTTGGCAAATGTGTATTTAGGCACTTTTCCTTGTTATTTAGCATAATGAATTTAAAAATTTTTTGGACATAGGACGTATGCGAACGTCCTGACTTCAGTGTCCTCAAGGCCCAAGGACGTTCGAATACATATTGCCCTTTAGATGTTGCAGAACTACAACTTCCAGCATGCCTGGGAATGCTGGCACTTCTAGTATTGTAAGTTCTGCAGGCCCACATTTTTCAGGCCTTTATGCACGGGTCTCTAAACTGTGGCACCCTAGATGCAGCAAAAGTAAAATTCTTAGCATGCACTGACAGACCGTGGCTGATGGGAGTAGTAGTTTTGCAACAGCTGGAGGTGGACTGGTCTTGAAACCCAGAGTTAGGTAACAAACCCGTAGTGTTTTGCAACCATTCTGCCTCCAGCTGGTTATTTTCTGTTGAAAAGCCTGTGGCGTGCAAAACACAACCCAAAAACTCCACCCGGTGCAAGGAAAAATTTGCACACACCTAAAGAGTGACATCACAAAAAACTGCGACGGTTGCATACGTCAGTGGTCCTCCGAAAAGGTCCCGTCTCTGACCCCCCGGGGCGTTAGGCTCCTAGGCTCCTGACAGGGAAAAGAGTTACTGTGGTCCATACAGCCGAAGCCATATGGACCCATCTCGGTCCAAGCAGCGCAATCAACACGCGAACAACACGCGACCATTTCCTGGAGCCTTGCCAGTTTCCAACTTATGATCGCAGCGCAATCACACAGCAACATGGTTGGAAGCAATTTCACTAAGTCTGAGGAAAAGTTGCTGATTTGTGTAAGTATTTTGACCACTGTTATTTCATCATCTTCAACTGCATTTAAGTCTAGTTTAAAAGTTAGTATATATGATCAGATATTAGTATTTAACCAAAAATGTGTCTCCTGCTTTTACAAAACTACAAGTCCCAGCCCAGCCCAGCATTTTAGTCTAGTTTAAAAGTTAGTATATATGATCATATATTAGTATTTCACAAAAAATGTGTCTCCTGCTTTTACAAAACTACAAGTCCCAGCATGCCTGGACAGCTGCAGACACCCTGGTTGGCAAATGTGTATTTAGGCACTTTTCCTTGTTATTTAGCATAATGAATTTAAAAATTTTTTGGACATAGGACGTATGCGAACGTCCTGACTTCAGTGTCCTCAAGGCCCAAGGACGTTCGAATACATATTGCCCTTTAGATGTTGCAGAACTACAACTTCCAGCATGCCTGGGAATGCTGGCACTTCTAGTATTGTAAGTTCTGCAGGCCCCCATTTTTCAGGCCTTTATGCACGGGTCTCTAAACTGTGGCACCCTAAATGCAGCAAAAGTAAAATTCTTAGCATGCACTGACAGACCGTGGCTGATGGGAGTAGTAGTTTTGCAACAGCTGGAGGTGGACTGGTCTTGAAACCCAGAGTAAAGTAACAAACACGTAGTGTTTTGCAACCATTCTGCCTCCAGCTGTATTTTTCCTGTTGAAAAGCCTGTGGCGTGCAAAACACAACCCAAAAACTCCACCCGGATGCAGTGAAAAATGTGCACACACCTAAAGAGTGACATCACAAAAAACTGCGACTGGTACATACGTCAGTGGTCCTCCGAAAAAGGTCCCGTCTCTGACCCCCCGGGGCGTTAGGCTCCTGACAGGGAAAAGAGTTAGCAACGCATATCTCCCCTATACGTGTATCCTGTGTTGTTAATAATATATTCATAATTATGCAAATGATAATGGCTGCTATATTTATGCAAAAAAGGTGGCGACCGAAATGGCAGGATATAAAATCTTTCATGTTACCCCTGTCATTGATTAATAAGGCGAGAATGCTTCCAATTGTTGAATAGCATACATTTACGTCATATATCCATAAGGCTGTCAACAGAAGTATTACAATATACTTTGTTCTTCATCTTGCAGAAGTTCCTGGAAACAGGATATGATGACCTGCGGCGGCAGCCACAGAAAAGGGCTGTGGTCAGCGCCCTAATCGCTGACTTTGGCGGCCAACATGACCACAAGGCCATTGTTAAGAAGTGGTCTGACCTCAAGAGGCGCCAAATGGGTAATGTCAGACGTCTTCGGGCTAAATATCATCCAGGTAAGTTATTGTTGACAGTTATGTTTTTTTTTAAAAAAGTGTATTTTGTGCGTGAACTCGAAAGAGAGAGGAGCCGGCCTGCAGGAGTTGGGAGGCCTCCCCCAGAGGCAATCTGCCACCTTTCTCCATGCCCCGGTTGGCAATGGCGGGTGTGAGGGGGTCCTCCCAACCCAACCTCGCATAGCACACCCACCAGTGGCGGGGCTGAGACCACCAAACTCAATTCACAGGTAGCCGAGAGCGGGATCCGAACCCCTAGCTGCAGAGGTGAATCAGTTGTCAGTGCAGTGGCAATCGCGTGGAGCCACCGCAGCTCCTTTGGTGACAGTTATGTAAGGTCATATGTAATTCATGTAAGGTCAGATGTTGTTAACCAAGATGCCATGTTGTGCTAACATATATCACCACCGGCCAAGGTATTCATAGTACTGTTGAAAAAAGACATGGGGCAGCAGACAGGAACACAGAAGTTATGTGGGAACATAATTTTCCCATTGCTTTGCATGGGACTTTAAAGAAAAACCCCGACCATGGCAAGTGGGGGTGGGTAAGGTTTAAACCACCTATCCTATGTTTGTGGCTGACATATAAGTAACCTGTGTGCCAAGTTTCATATAAATATCTTTAGCCGTTTGTACGTGATGCTGGAACATACATACATACATACATACATACATACATTTATGCACACACACACGTTGAGTTTTATATATATAGATTACCACTAAATTCCTGTGTTAGGAGTGGGGTTGTTATAGTAATCCCGTGTGCTCCATCAGGCCCTTTTTTTAACATGAGATGGTCTGAACAAAACAAAGGAGACAAAAACAGCTCATTTTAACATGGTTGCATCCCAGCTCACGCTCAGTCCCCTGTAGTGCCCACAAGACCCTTTAATATAACATTGTCCCATTGGTTAACTGTCTATATAAATCAATTTGTATTCATATACAATACAGCAGAGTACACAGAATTTGCATACGTCATTAGAAAACATTTTTATAATATATGAACATTGTGTTATTATAGGAGCTCCAATGCCAGTTATCCGCGCCAAGCGCAGAAGGCGCCAGGCCGATGAGGAGGAGGAGGAGGATGCGGCAGAGGAGGATGCGGCAGAGGAGGAGATGGATGAAGAGGAGCAGCCAGGGCCCTCCCACTCCCCAACCCCAGCTCCTGCTGAGGAGCAAGCTGAGGAGATTCCCCCCCCCACCACCCCAGCTTCTCAAGCGGAAGAGCAGGAGGAAGAGAGCGGTCCTGTGAGCCTCGCTCAGGAAGGTAAATATGTGCACAATGATTAATAACATTTCAACAACAAAATGTAGATATAAAAATGGACAACATATAAAGCGCACCTGTCAGATTATAGAACCATAATATGGTATTGATGCTAGAAGTATACAGGTAGTGCATAATTATTAGGCAAGTTGTATTTTTTGAGGATTCATTTTATTATTGAACAACAACCATGTTCTCAATGAACCCCAAAAACTCATTAATATCAAAGCTGAATTTTTTTGGAAGTAGTTTTTAGTTTGTTTTTAGTGTTAGTTATTTTCGGGGGATATCTGTGTGTGCAGGTGACTACTATTACTGTGCAGAATTATTAGGCAACTTAACCAAAAAATAAATAGATACCCATTTCAATGATTTATTTTTAACAGTGAAACCAATATAACATCTCAACATTCACAAATACACATTTCTGACATTTAAAAACAAAACAAAAACAAATCAGTGACCAATATAGCCACCTTTATTTGCAAGGACACTCAAAAGCCTGACATCCATGGATTCTGTCAGTGTTTTGATCTGTTCACCATCAACATTGCGTGCAGCAGCAACCACAGCCTCCCAGACACTGTTCAGAGAGGTGTACTGTTTTCCCTCCTTGTAAATCCCACATTTGATGATGGACCACAGGTTCTCAATGGGGTTCAGATCAGGTGAACAAGGAGGCCATGTCATTACTTTTTTTTATTTAATACCCTTTCTTGCCAGCCACGCTGTGGAGTACTTTGACACGTGTGATGGAGCATTGTCCTGCATGAAAATCATTTTTTTCTTGAAGGATGGTGACTTCTTCCTGTACCACTGCTTAAAGAAGGTCTCTTCCATAATCTGGCAGTAGGACTGGGAGTTGAGCTTGACTCCATCCTCAATCCGAAAAGGCCCCACAAGCTCATCTTTGATGATACCAGCCCAAACCAGTACTCCACCACCACCTTGCTGGCGTCTGAGTCGGACTGGAGCTCCCTGCCCTTTACCAATCCAGCCACGGGCTCTTCCATCTGGCCCATCAAGACTCACTCTCATTTCAGTAGTCCATAAAACCTTAGAAAAATCTTTCTTGAGATATTTATTGGCACAGTCTTGACGTCGCAGCTTGTGTGTCTTGTTCAGTGGTCGTCGTCTTTCAGCCTTTCTTACCTTGGCCATGTCTCTGGGTATTGCACACCTTGTGCTTTTGGGCACCCCAGTGATGTTGCAGCTCTGAAATATGGCCAATCTGGTGGCAAGTGGCATCTTGGCAGCTGCACGCTTAACCTTTCTCAGGTCATGGGCAGTTAAGTTTGCGCCTTTGTTTTTCCACACGTTTCTTTTGTTTGATGATCACGCTTCAGAAGCTTTGCAATTTTAAGAGTGCTGCATCCCTCTGCTAGATATCTCTCTATTTTGGACTTTTCAGAGTCTGTCAAGTCCTTCTTTTGGCCCATTTTGCCAAAGGAAAGGAAATTGACTAATAATTATGCACACCTGATATAGAGTGTTGATGTCATTAGACCACACACCTTCTCATTACAGAGATGTACATTACCTAATATGCCTAATCGGTAGTAGGCTTTCGAGCCTATACTGCTTGGAGTAAGACAACATGCATAAAGAGGATGATGTGGTCCAAATACTCATTTGCCTAATAATTCTGCACTCCCGGGATGTGTTAGACACATAACAAGTGTATACACATGATAATGATTGATTAATAAGCAAAAAAAATATTTTATTTATTTGGTAACGTTCTTTGAAATCCAAATGTTTTTTTATTATATCCTAACAGTAGCAAGAAAGATGATGCAGCAGCACGCGCTGCTAAAGAAGACACATCAGAGGATAAAGGGAAATCATGAACAAATTAAATACCTGGTCCAGCAAAATACGCAGCTAGAACAGCAGCAATTAGAATATATTGCTGAGCTGGAAAGGCTTCAGAAGCTCATGCTCAGCTATGTCTGAATTAATTTTTTGATTAAAAAATGTTTTTTTTTGGAAATGTTTCATTTCTTTTTGAGATCGATTTTTAGGTTTTTCAACACATCAAACTTCACATCGAACAAATCAACATCAACACATCTAACTTCATAATAAGCAAAAACATTTTATACTATCATTTTATTTAACACAAACCTAGGACAAACTAAAGCACACGGACACAGACACGACGAACACAAAATAAACTGTTGAAAAATGAACATAACAAAAGCAACAATAAATATATATATATATATACAGAGAGAGAGAGAGAGAGCAAGAAAGAGAGAGAGAGTGCAGATTTGCTCTTGCAGACAGCCTAATGGTTGCAGTATAAAGGCCGCAAACCAGGGTTTAACATAAGGTTAATTGTTTTAGTTACACTTGCTGTTACGATACGGTCTGGTAGCTTGAAGCGGAGGCTGTTGGTGAATCCGCTGTGCCAGAGAGGTCATGAAGCTTTACTCAGCATGGAGGCAGCAGCAGTAGTATTAAAATATAATGTAACTAGACAATGCATTTCCTGAGGAAAATGCGAGTGGGAATGCTGAATAGCTTAATTGCTGAGCCCCTTGCCAAAGTCATTCACCATAACCACTACACTATCTTTAGGACACACAGCTTCTTTCTCTATCTGCAAAGTATAGAGTATGCTGACTTCCTGGTCGCCCCTCCCCCCTCAAGAGGTTTCCCCTCCCCCCCAGGTCAGTGAGGAGGAATATTGCACTGAGGTCAGGAAAGTTATTTATGGAAAGAAATAACATTACAAACGCTTTTAATTCACAGATCAAATACATGATTTAAGCCTCCAAACAAAGCTTAATAAATCCTCAACCGTACATGCGATCGATACAACGACTACACCGTTTGAAATACACGGCCCTTGTGAACGCATTGATATTAAATTTATGTTGATAAACTTAAAAATGTGGCCATGTCTGCGATTTAGAAAACAGCGTCTTTGTGAGTTTTGCAGCAACATTTTTTAGATAATTTAACATGAGAGTCTATGAGACATAATTTCTGGCTGTTGCTCCAATAACTAAAACTAAAATACGTATCGCAGAATTGATCACATTGCCAGAAACCAGACAAGCATAGCTACGTTTTGATATAAAAATTGTGTATGAAAAGTAGATCTTGTGGGCGTGAGACCATTTTGTTTCCCCTTTTTGTAAAGATATTTTTAATTACAAAGATCTCCAATGTTAAGGTCACATGACAGACTCTAAATCCCCTCCATAGGATTACATTATAACCTATCGCATTTTTGTGAAAAATTCGCAAAACGTAAATTGCGTTTTCAACAAAAAATTGTAAACGATGAAGATCTGAAAAGTCATAGCCGGATAGCTAAATATTTTGTGACCGCTTTACAGTTTTTTCAGTGTCTGTAAGTGAAAGTATGAAGTAGCTGAAACTTTTGGCAGGGCATGTGAATTCAAAGGGGAAAAGGATGTTCTCATTGACTTCAATGTTAAAAAAAGGGTCTAAAAGCTTAAAATTTATAAAAGTGTAAAAAGTAGAAAAAAACTTGAAGAAGTCCCATCATTAGCTGAAAGAGACGAACATTTTTACAGTTGAATGGTCTCAATAGCTGAAAGTATGCCGAAGTTACGCAGAACCAAAAAACGTAAGGAATAATAAGATTACTAAATTTACGTATATCAATACTGGAAATGTTTATTAAAGCATTCACACTAATTAAGATTAATATATTTACGGGTATCCATACTGGGAATGCTTATTAAAGCATTCCCACTAAGTATCACACAGGCATGATTTACAAGCAGTAGTGGTAATAGTAATACATAGCATAAAAACACTTGGGGAATACTGTACAGCATCAGTAGTGGTCATAGTAGTCAATAGTGTACCAAAAAATTGGGACACAGGTGTCTTGACTGAGCTGTAATAGTAGTAGTAGACATTGACAATACAGTGTCAAATCACTCGGGCAAGAGGTGCCATGATGAACAGCAGTCTTAATAAGAGTATATAGGGTGTGAAATAACTGCTGACATAGGTGTATTGACTGGGCAGCAGCAGCAGAAGCAGCAGTAGTATTAACAGTAGTAGTTGATACAGAGTCATATCACATGGGCAGGAGGTGCCATCATGAACAGCAGTAGGAATAGGAGTATATAGAGTGTCAAATAACTGCTGACATAGGTGTATTGACTGGGCAGCAGCAGCAGAAGCAGCAGTAGTATTAACAGTAGTAGTTGATACAGAGTCATATCACATGGGCAGGAGGTGCCATGATGAACAGCAGTAGGAATAGGAGTATATAGAGTGTCAAATAACTGCTGACATAGGTGTCTTGACTGGGCAGCAGCAGCAGAAGCAGCAGTAGTATTAACAGTAGTAGTTGATACAGAGTCATATCACATGGGCAGGAGGTGCCATGATGAACAGCAGTAGGAATAGGAGTATATAGAGTGTCAAATAACTGCTGACATAGGTGTCTTGACTGGGCAGCAGCAGCAGAAGCAGCAGTAGTATTAACAGTAGTAGTTGATACAGAGTCATATCACATGGGCAGGAGGTGCCATGATGAACAGCAGTAGGAATAGGAGTATATAGAGTGTCAAATAACTGCTGACATAGGTGTATTGACTGGGCAGCAGCAGCAGCAGAAGCAGCAGCAGTAGTATTAACAGTAGTAGTTGATACAGAGTCATATCACATGGGCAGGAGGTGCCATGATGAACAGCAGTAGGAATAGGAGTATATAGAGTGTCAAATAACTGCTGACATAGGTGTATTGACTGGGCAGCAGCAGAAGCAGCAGCAGTAGTATTAACAGTAGTAGTTGATACAGAGTCATATCACATGGGCAGGAGGTGCCATGATGAACAGCAGTAGGAATAGGAGTATATAGAGTGTCAAATAACTGCTGACATAGGTGTCTTGACTGGGCAGCAGCAGCAGCAGAAGCAGCAGCAGTAGTATTAACAGTAGTAGTTGATACAGAGTCATATCACATGGGCAGGAGGTGCCATGATGAACAGCAGTAGGAATAGGAGTATATAGAGTGTCAAATAACTGCTGACATAGGTGTCTTGACTGGGCAGCAGCAGCAGAAGCAGCAGTAGTATTAACAGTAGTAGTTGATACAGAGTCATATCACATGGGCAGGAGGTGCCATGATGAACAGCAGTAGGAATAGGAGTATATAGAGTGTCAAATAACTGCTGACATAGGTGTCTTGACTGGGCAGCAGCAGCAGAAGCAGCAGTAGTATTAACAGTAGTAGTTGATACAGAGTCATATCACATGGGCAGGAGGTGCCATGATGAACAGCAGTAGGAATAGGAGTATATAGAGTGTCAAATAACTGCTGACATAGGTGTCTTGACTGGGCAGCAGCAGCAGAAGCAGCAGTAGTATTAACAGTAGTAGTTGATACAGAGTCATATCACATGGGCAGGAGGTGCCATGATGAACAGCAGTAGGAATAGGAGTATATAGAGTGTCAAATAACTGCTGACATAGGTGTATTGACTGGGCAGCAGCAGCAGAAGCAGCAGTAGTATTAACAGTAGTAGTTGATACAGAGTCATATCACATGGGCAGGAGGTGCCATGATGAACAGCAGTAGGAATAGGAGTATATAGAGTGTCAAATAACTGCTGACATAGGTGTCTTGACTGGGCAGCAGCAGCAGAAGCAGCAGTAGTATTAACAGTAGTAGTTGATACAGAGTCATATCACATGGGCAGGAGGTGCCATGATGAACAGCAGTAGGAATAGGAGTATATAGAGTGTCAAATAACTGCTGACATAGGTGTCTTGACTGGGCAGCAGCAGCAGAAGCAGCAGTAGTATTAACAGTAGTAGTTGATACAGAGTCATATCACATGGGCAGGAGGTGCCATGATGAACAGCAGTAGGAATAGGAGTATATAGAGTGTCAAATAACTGCTGACATAGGTGTATTGACTGGGCAGCAGCAGCAGCAGAAGCAGCAGCAGTAGTATTAACAGTAGTAGTTGATACAGAGTCATATCACATGGGCAGGAGGTGCCATGATGAACAGCAGTAGGAATAGGAGTATATAGAGTGTCAAATAACTGCTGACATAGGTGTATTGACTGGGCAGCAGCAGAAGCAGCAGCAGTAGTATTAACAGTAGTAGTTGATACAGAGTCATATCACATGGGCAGGAGGTGCCATGATGAACAGCAGTAGGAATAGGAGTATATAGAGTGTCAAATAACTGCTGACATAGGTGTCTTGACTGGGCAGCAGCAGCAGCAGAAGCAGCAGCCGTAGTATTAACAGTAGTAGTTGATACAGAGTCATATCACATGGGCAGGAGGTGCCATGATGAACAGCAGTAGGAATAGGAGTATATAGAGTGTCAAATAACTGCTGACATAGGTGTCTTGACTGGGCAGCAGCAGCAGAAGCAGCAGTAGTATTAACAGTAGTAGTTGATACAGAGTCATATCACATGGGCAGGAGGTGCCATGATGAACAGCAGTAGGAATAGGAGTATATAGAGTGTCAAATAACTGCTGACATAGGTGTCTTGACTGGGCAGCAGCAGCAGAAGCAGCAGTAGTATTAACAGTAGTAGTTGATACAGAGTCATATCACATGGGCAGGAGGTGCCATGATGAACAGCAGTAGGAATAGGAGTATATAGAGTGTCAAATAACTGCTGACATAGGTGTCTTGACTGGGCAGCAGCAGCAGAAGCAGCAGTAGTATTAACAGTAGTAGTTGATACAGAGTCATATCACATGGGCAGGAGGTGCCATGATGAACAGCAGTAGGAATAGGAGTATATAGAGTGTCAAATAACTGCTGACATAGGTGTATTGACTGGGCAGCAGCAGCAGCAGAAGCAGCAGCAGTAGTATTAACAGTAGTAGTTGATACAGAGTCATATCACATGGGCAGGAGGTGCCATGATGAACAGCAGTAGGAATAGGAGTATATAGAGTGTCAAATAACTGCTGACATAGGTGTATTGACTGGGCAGCAGCAGAAGCAGCAGCAGTAGTATTAACAGTAGTAGTTGATACAGAGTCATATCACATGGGCAGGAGGTGCCATGATGAACAGCAGTAGGAATAGGAGTATATAGAGTGTCAAATAACTGCTGACATAGGTGTCTTGACTGGGCAGCAGCAGCAGCAGAAGCAGCAGCAGTAGTATTAACAGTAGTAGTTGATACAGAGTCATATCACATGGGCAGGAGGTGCCATGATGAACAGCAGTAGGAATAGGAGTATATAGAGTGTCAAATAACTGCTGACATAGGTGTCTTGACTGGGCAGCAGCAGCAGAAGCAGCAGTAGTATTAACAGTAGTAGTTGATACAGAGTCATATCACATGGGCAGGAGGTGCCATGATGAACAGCAGTAGGAATAGGAGTATATAGAGTGTCAAATAACTGCTGACATAGGTGTCTTGACTGGGCAGCAGCAGCAGAAGCAGCAGTAGTATTAACAGTAGTAGTTGATACAGAGTCATATCACATGGGCAGGAGGTGCCATGATGAACAGCAGTAGGAATAGGAGTATATAGAGTGTCAAATAACTGCTGACATAGGTGTCTTGACTGGGCAGCAGCAGCAGAAGCAGCAGTAGTATTAACAGTAGTAGTTGATACAGAGTCATATCACATGGGCAGGAGGTGCCATGATGAACAGCAGTAGGAATAGGAGTATATAGAGTGTCAAATAACTGCTGACATAGGTGTATTGACTGGGCAGCAGCAGCAGCAGAAGCAGCAGCAGTAGTAGTAACAGTAGTAGTTGATACAGAGTCATATCACATGGGCAGGAGGTGCCATGATGAACAGCAGTAGGAATAGGAGTATATAGAGTGTCAAATAACTGCTGACATAGGTGTATTGACTGGGCAGCAGCAGAAGCAGCAGCAGTAGTATTAACAGTAGTAGTTGATACAGAGTCATATCACATGGGCAGGAGGTGCCATGATGAACAGCAGTAGGAATAGGAGTATATAGAGTGTCAAATAACTGCTGACATAGGTGTCTTGACTGGGCAGCAGCAGCAGCAGAAGCTGCAGTAGTAGTATTAACAGTAGTAGTTGATACAGAGTCATATCACATGGGCAGGAGTTGCCATGATGTACAGCAGTCTTAATAAGAGTATATAGGGTGTGAAATAACTGCTGACATAATTGTCTTGACTGATCCAAAGGAGTCATGGGAGAAAATCATGTGGTCAGATGAGACTATAATATAATTTTTTGATCATAATTTCACTAACCGTGTTCGGAGGAAGAATAATGATGAGTACCATGCCAAGAACGCCATCCCTAATGTGAAGCATGGGGGTGGTAGCATCATGCTTTGGTGGTGTTTTTCTGCACATGGGACAGGGTGACTGCACTGTATTAAGGAGAGGATGACCGGGGCCATGTATTGCAAGATTTTGGGCAACAACCTCCTTCCCTGAGTTAGAGCTTTGAAGATGGGTCGAGGCTGGGTCTTCCAACATGAGAATGACCCAAAGCACACAGCCAGGATAACCAAGGATTGGCTCTGTAAGGAGCATATCAAGGTTCTGGCGTGGCCTAGCCAGTCTCCAGACCTAAACCCAATAGAGAATCTTTGGAGGGAGCTCAAACTCCGTGTTTCTCAGCGATAGCCCAGAAACATGACTGATGTAGAGAAGATCTGTGTGGAGGAGTGGGCCAAAATCCCTCCTCCAGTGTGTGCAAAGCTGGTGTAAAACTACAAGAAATTTTTGACCGCTGTAATTGCAAAGAAAGCCTACTGTACCAAATATTAACATTGATTTTCTCTGATGTTGAAATAGTTATATTCAGCACTGTAAATACATCAGGTCCGGGGCTTCATCAGGGAATGCATGGCAAGGGACCCTTCAGCGCCCTGAACCGACGACGGGTGCCAGAAAGTCACCGCCGATCCAGGACTCATTCATCTTTATGAATGTGAGTCTGTCCACGGACTCTGTGGACAGACGGGTCCTCTTGTCCGTGACCACCCCACCTGCCGCGCTGAATGTCCGCTCAGATAGTACGCTGGAGGGGGGGCAAGACAATAACTCCAGCGCATACTGAGCGAGCTCGCGGCAGGTGTCCAATCTGGCAACCCAGTACTCCATGGGGTCGTCGGTGCTCATACTGTCAGAAGCACCGACGGACGCCATGTAGTCTGCCACCATGTGGGCCAGCCGCTGGTGGTGACTGCTGCTGCTGCTGCTGGTGGTGGTACTGGGTCGCTCGGTTTGGAAGAACATCCTCATCTCTTCCATTAGGTCCCCTGCTCGGCTGCAGCTGGGTGCAGCCACCTGCTGGGTGAGATGAGGGGGGACAACTGGAGGCCGGGGAGTTGCCTGCTCCAACCGTCTGACAATGGCTGCCTGCAGTTCCTCCATCCGGTGCTGCCTCCGGCTGGCTGGGATGAACTGCTCCAGTTTCCCCTTGCACCTGGGATCCAAAAGGGTGGCCATCCAGAAATCATCCCTCGTCTTGATGGTCTTAACCCGGGGGTCCCTCCTGAGGCATCTGAGCATGTGGGCAGCCATGGGGAAGAGCACAGCCCGCTGTGACTCCTCAATGCTGGCCAGGTGAATGAGGTGCGACTCTTCTTCCCTGAGGCGCTGCTGGTCAAACTCAGACATGCCCAACCCCCGGACTATCGGTGCCCCCAACACCGGCTCTCCCTCCTGACCAGGCCCTGACTCCGGGACGACACCAGCAACCACCTCCTCCTCCTCTTCATCATCATCCTCCTCCCCCTCCTCCCGGTCCTGGCCCTGGTCTCGGTGGAGCATTGCTGACTCCTCCTGCTCCACCAAGGCACTCTCCCCAGCCTCGAGCAGGCGATCTAGTGTCCTCTCCAGCATGAACAGTATTGGCAGCACGCTATTGAGGCCAATTTGCTCACTGCTGACCATCTTGGTCGCCTGCTCGAAGGAGGACAACACTTGGCAGACCTGGTTTATCTGCCCCCACTCCGCACAGGCGATGAAAGGGAGTTGTGGTGAAGCCCTCTGAGTGCCTAGTTCCATCAGGTACTCCCTCACCGCCCTTTGCTGCTCCCACAACCTCTTCAGCATGTGGAGGGTGGAGTTCCACCGCGTCACACTGTCCACAATCAGCCTGTGAAGGGGCAGATTGTACTTCCGCTGCAATTTGGACAGGGACGCGGTAGCGGTTGGGGAGCGCCTGAAGTGGCTGGCAATCCTACGCGCCTTTGCCACAATGTCACTCAACCCTGGATAAGTGCGCAGGAACTTCTGCACCACCAGGTTGAGGACATGTGCCAGACAGGGCACGTGCGTCAGACTGCCAGCATGGAGGGCGGCGAGTAGGTTGCTGCCGTTATCGCAGACAACCATACCTGGCTGGAGCCTTCGGGGTGTCAGCCACTTCTGGACCTGAGCTTGAAGTGCTTTCAGCACTTCTTCTGCAGTGTGTCTCCGGTCCCCTAAACTAACAAGCTGGAGCACGGCCTGACAGCGCACGTGCCCCACACTTGAGTAGCTACGGGGGCGCTTGCTGGGAGGCTCAGCAGCTGCGGAGACAGTGGCTTGAGGGAGACCAGCAGTTCTCCCCTGGACACCCCGGGGCGGCACCACAAGATCGGTTGCCGACGATCCCTCACCGACGCCTCGGAGGGAAACCCAATGGGCCGTGAAGCTGATGTAGCGTCCCTGCCCATGCCTGCTGGTCCAGCCATCCATTGTCAGATGAACCCTGTCGCTGACAGCGTGATCCAGCGACAGGGTTACATTCTGAACAATGTGCTGGTGTAGGGCAGGGACACCAGTCCTGGCAAAGAAATGGCGGCTGGGGACACGCCATTGGGGTTGGGCCTGCTCCAACATCTGCCTGAAGGGGTTGCTGTCAACTATGTTGAAGGGCAGCAGATGTTGGGCAATAACCCTTGCCAGGAGCCCATTGAGGGAACGCACACGTCGGTCTCCAGGGGGGAAGGGAGTGGTGCGGTCAAAGGCGTCTGAAATCGACGCCTGGCGCCGGACGGCAGTGCGGGACACAGACGTGGAGGGTGCTGTGGAAGTAGAGGTCTGGCTGCCGGTACCAGTACCTCTACTAGAGGGAGCGGGGGGGCATGACCTGCTGGAAACAGATGAAGATGTGGCAGGGGCTGCTGTACCCTGCTCACTTGTGGTGGTGGCGCTGCTACCACCACCACGCTTCATCTCCTCATACAACGCCCAGTGGTTTATCCTGAGGTGCTGGTTCAGGGCTGTGGTACCCACCCGAGCCAAACACTTCCCTCTCTTCACCCTCACTTTACAAATCCGGCAGATGGCCACGGTAGGGTTGTCTGCCACCAGGGTAAAGAAATTCCAGACAGGTGACTTCAGCACCGCCCTCCTGTCAGATGGGGTGACGCTTACTTGCACCTGCTGGGATTCGGTGCGCACAGGTGGAGCTGCCTGCTGCTGCTGCTGCTGCTGCTGCTCCTCCTCCTGACACCTCCTGCTGCCATCACCAGTGGAGACCCTGACGATGGTCTCCCTGGTGGTGACCTGGCGCACCGTTTCACCAGGGTGCCTACCTTCCCCGTCGTCACTGACGTAGTGAGCCGACGCGTCAGATGGCAACCATGATGGGTCACCCTCTTCGCCCCCAGAGATGTCAGACCAAGGGCTGAGATGTGTTGGTCTGAGGGAACCACGTGACATGGAGCCTCTAGCCTGGCTCCGCTGTCCCCTCACCCACGCCTGGGTCTGACTAGGTGCTGCTGTTTCCTGCACCAAAACAGCAGCACCAGTTTGAAGGGATGTCTCTGGGATACTGCCAGCAGGTATCCCATCCTCCTCATCCATCCCTTCAAAAAGGTCCTGACCATCAGGACAGAGCTGGAGGTCTGCCTGATGCATGGCCTCCCCCAAGAGATCCCTATCACTGTCGCTGTCGAACAGTAAGATGCTGGACTCTTGGGGGCTGGGGGGGGGTAGTACAGGCAACGGTGTAATGGTGGTACTACTGTGAGTCGGGACCGACGACTCAGTGGCACTGCTGTGCCCCATGTAGTCCACCACTACTTGAGCCTGAGATGGCAATATCGGGCGGCTGCCCGATGGGAAGAACTCCCGGATCAGGCGTACTCCCCTTGCACCCGATCCTCTACCACTAGTAGGGGCACGAGAGGTACCCCGTGCTGGCAGCGATCCAGCACTGGGAGTAACTCCCCTACCCCTACTGCCACGGCCACGGATGCCGCTCATAATTGCTGATATGTGTGTGGGGGGGTTAAACTTTATTGGGGGGGAAAATGTGAACAAAATGTGTTTTTGTGTTTTTTTTACAAGACAGGCACGCAGACAAAGACGTACACAGACAGCTACTAAACTATAAGAAAAGTAGTACACCAGACAAGGACTACAAAATTAAAGAAAAAAAAAAAAAGCACTAAACAAACACTAACTTTTTTTTTTTTTTTTTTTTTTAAACACAGACACTAAACACACACTAAGCTAAGCTAGATGAAATAAATGTACACTAACAGTGTGTACACTTACTACACAAAATTTAACTAAACTGAACACAGAACTTAGCTTTTATAAAAGCTCTTTAGGGAAAACTAAACAAAATTTGAACTGAGATGCCTATCAAATATCACTGAACAGTGAACCTGCAAGATCTGACAGTAACACAAGATGAACAAAACTTAGCTTTTAGAAAAGCTCTTTTATAAAGCTCAGATCAATATGTGTTCTGAAATCTCTTGCAAATATAACTGAACAGGGAGGATTGCAGGATCAAACAGTAACACAAATGAAAAAAACAGCACAAAACAGCACAAAACGTAGCTTTGAAAAAAGCTCTTGGGTCTATTGCTTTGAAAAAAGCAGTTGATATACTGGAAAAGATCCACTGGAATCACTAAATAGCAATGCTGGTGATGATCTAAATCAATCAAGAACAAAGACACAGGAAACCAGGAAACCAGGAACACAGAAACAGCCTCCACACTCTATAGCAAGCTTCTGAATCTGCAATGAAATGGTGCTGGGAGTGAGCTTATATAATGTCCATGCAGGCAGGTTCCTATTGGTTGCTAACCTGTGACGAGTGTGGAAGGAGAACTCTGATTGGCTCTGATGCAAAAGGGCGGAGCAAATAATCGCGCAATATTCCTATTGCCGAATATTCGCATTGCGAATATTCGGCAATATAAAATGATCGCTTCAGCTACTCGGCCCAATGGCTCTAATCATACCAGCAATGCTTTCAGACGTCTATGGAGATCACTAGGATGTGATCTGTTTTAAAAATGAAACTGTAAAAATCGCTCTGATGCGGAAGATCGGGGCGAGGAAAATAATCGCGCGATATTGCGTTTGCCGAATAATCGCATTGCGATCTTTCTGGAAAATTCAATGAACGCTTCAGCTACTCGGCCCAGGGTCTCTAATGATACCAGCAATGCTTTTAGACGTCGATGGAGATATCTAGGATGTGATCTGATTCAAAAAAAAAATTGTAAAAAATCGAATATTCGGAATTGCGAATATTCACCGCGAATTTCGAAATATAGCGCGATTTCTCGAATATGCTATATTCGAGTCGAATATTCGCAATGCGAATATTCGTGAGCAACACTAGTCTTCACAAGGGAATCGGGGGATTCAATAACCAAAACTGCAGTATTAATCCACGTGACGCATCACAGGAAGCACTCTCATGGCTAACAGAGGACAGAATTATAAATAAACTTGAAAAAAGTAACATTAATAAGTCACCGGGACCAGATGGCTTGCACGAGAGGGTCCATAGGGAACTCAGTCAAGTAATTGCCAAACCATTGTTCCCCAAATTTTTACTGACAGTCTACTGACTGGAATGGTACCAGCTAATTGGAGAAAATCCAATGTAGCACCAATATTTAAAAAAGGACAACATACATCCCTGGGAATTACAGACCAGTTAGCCTAACATCAATAGTATGCAAGCTCTTGGAGAGGATGATAAGGGACTATATACAAGATTTTAGTAATGAAAACCGTATTATTAGCAGTAATAAGCATGGATTCATGAAGAAGCGTTCTTGCCAAACCAATCTATTAACCTTCAATTAGGAGGTGAGCTGCCATCTACATAAAGGGAGTCATGTAGACGTGGTGTATCTGGATTTTGCAAAAGCATTTGATACCGTTCTCCATAAACGTTTACTGTACAAAGTAAGGTCCATTGGCATGGACCATAGGGTGAGTACATGGATTAAAAACTGGCTACAAGGTCGAGTTCAGAGGGTGGTGATAAATGGGGAGTACTTGGAATGGTCAGTGGTGGAAAGTGGAGTACCCCAGGGTTCTGTCCGGTTTAATCTCTATATTTGCAGAACATACTACGCTAAGCAGGACAATAACTGCTCCGCAGGATGTGGAAACCTTAAAAGCAGATCTGAACAAATTAATGGGGTGGGAACTACATGGCAAATGAGGTTTAATGTGAACATTTAAAAAAAAATGCATTTGGGTGACAAATATATGAATGCAATCTACTCACTGGGGGGAAAACATCTGGGGGAGTCAAGGAAGAAAAAGGACCTGGGGGACCTAGTAGATGATAGGCTCAGCAATGGCATGCAATGCCAAGCTGCTGCTAACAAAGCAAACAGAATATTGGCATACATTAAAAAGGGCATTAACTCAAGAGCTAAAGCGATAAAGCTCCCACTCTACAAGACCCTGGTCCGGCCTCACCTGGAGTATGCTGTCCAGTTCTCTGCACCGGTCCTTAGGAAGGATGTGCTGGAAATGGAGAGAGTTCCGAGAAGGGCAACAAAACTAATGGATAGAAAACTGGCTGAAAGACAGAATTCAGAGAGTCGTGGTTAATGAATCATACTCTGAATGGTCAAAGGTTATCAGTGGTGTACCCCAAGGTTCAGTGCTGGGACCATTACTTTTTAATATCTTTATAAATTATATTGGGTCTGAGATCAAAAGTAACATTTCTGTCTTTGCAGATGACACCAAGCTATGCAGTGGAATAACGTCTTTACAGGATGTCGCCAATTTACAAGCCGACCTCATTGCTCTGTCTAATTGGGCGACTAAGTGGCAGATGAGGTTTAATGTTGATAAATGTAAAGTTATGCACTTGGGGGCTAAGAATATGCACGCATCATACATACTAGGGGGAGTACAACTGGGGGAATCCGTAGTGGAGAAGGATCTGGGGGTTTTAGTTGATCATAAGCTTAATGGCATGCAATGCCAAGCTGCGGTTTCCAAAGCGAGCAAAGTCCTTTCTTGTATTAAGAGAGGTATGGACTCCAGAGAGAGAGATATAATTTTGACCCTGTACAAATCATTAGTAAGACCTCATCTGGAATATGCAGTCCAATTTTGGGCACCAGTTCTCAAAAAGGATATCGGGGAACTGGAGAAAGTGCAGAGAAGGGCAACCAAACTGATAAGAGGCATGGAGGAGCTCAGCTATGAGGAAAGATTAGAAGAACTAAATTTATTCACTCTTGAGAAGAGGAGAATTAGGGGGGATATGATCCACATGTACAAATTTATAATGGGTCCATATAGTGAACTTGGTGTTGAGTTATTCACTTTACGGTCAACACTGAGGAGCACTCTTTACGTCTAGAGGAAAAGAGATTTCATCTCCAAATATGGAAAGGTTTCTTCACAGTAAGAGCTGTGAAAATGTGGAACAGACTCCCTCCAGAGGTGGTTCTGGCCAGCTCATTAGATTGCTTTAGGAAAGGTTTGGATACTTTCCTAAATGTACAGAATATAACTGAGTACTAAGATTTGTAGGTAAAGTTGATCCAGGGTAAATCCGATTGCCTCTGGGGGGGATCAGGAAGGAATTTCTTCCCCTGCTGTAGCAAATTGGATCATGCTCTGCTGGGGTTTTTTGCCTTCCTCTGGATCAACTGTGGGTATGGAGTTGGGTGTATGGGATTGTACTATGTTTTTTATTTTGTTTGTTTGTTTTTTGTTTTTTTGTGGTTTGACTGGATGGACGTGTGTCTTTTTTCAACCTGACTAACTATGTAACTATGTAATAAAAGGGACTGGAGGACATTAGTTTTGAAGAAAGGTTACAAGCACTGAACGTATTCTCTATGGAAAATAGATGCTTGAGAGGGTATATGATATGATTTAAATTTCCAAATACCATACTGGTGACCCTACAATAGGGGTAAAACTTTTCTGCGAAAGGGAGTTTAATAAGACACGTGGCCACTCATTAAAATTAGAAGAAAATAGGTTTACCCTTAAACTGCGTAGAGGGTTCTTTACTGTAAGAGGATGTGGAATTCCCTTCCACAAGAGGGGGGGTTTCAGTGGGGAGCATCGATAGTTTCAAAAAATATTAGATAAGCACCTGAATGACCACAACATACAGGGATATACAATGTAATACTGACATATGATCACACACATAGGTTGGACTTGATGGACTTTTTTCAACCTCACCTACTATGTAACTATGTAACTTTTCTGCACTGAAATCCTGAACATTGTTTTTAGTTCTGCCTGCTGGACCACATAACTTCATGTATTCCCCACCCCTCTCTGTCCCATTTATCGTGCATGCATTGGTTTCTTTCCTAGCAGAACTATGCTGCTACTTTCTCTCCCAATAGCCTGCCTATTCACTGTGCATAGAGTGAAGGCTTTTGGAAATTTTACTTTTGGGGAGTTTATGCCTATATCAATAAAAACTAAGGGCCAGATTCACAAAAGAGATACGACGGCGTATCTACTGATACGCCGTCGTATCTCTGTTTCTAACTATGCGGCTGATTCATAGAATCAGTTACGCATAGCTAGTCCTAAGATCCGACAGGTGTAATGGACTTACACTGTCGGATCTTAGGATGCAGTACCGCGGCTGCCGCTGGGGGCATTTCTCGTCGTAATCCAGCGTCGGGTATGTAAATTCGCACTTACGGAGATCCACAAAGCTTTTTCCCTTCGTTAAGTCGCCGTAAGTGTTAGTTTGTAAAATGTACCCTATCTTTGCGATGGCAAAGTGTAAAGTTAGTACACCATGTAAAAGTGTACCCGTCTTTCTCGCGTCGCTGTCCAATTTAAAAAAAAAAAAAAATTCCCGCCGCATCTCTTTTTTACCCGTCGCGATTCACAAAACTCGGCACAACGTAACTTCGCGCAAAGCACGTCGGGAAAATAGCGTCGGGAGCATGCGCAGTACGTCCGGCGCGGGAGCGCACCTAATTTAAATGGGACTCGCCCCATTTGAATTGGCCCGCCTTGCGCCGGACTGATTTAGGATACACCGCCGCAAATTTCCAGGTAAGTGCTTTGTGGATCGGGCACTAACTTGTGTAATTTGCGGCATGTGTAACTTAAATCAGAAAAGTTACGTTGCGCCCGCTCGTTGTGAATCTGGCCCTAAACTCCCAGTAACTCCTCCTGCAAGATTTTTAAAAGCCTGATAATGAGGTCACAGGCAGTATTAATACTCTTTGTTGCTATAGGAAAGCAAAAAAATGCTTTGTAATGGGGAAGAAGGGGTTTTGGTTTCAAATTCAGGTAATGACTGGACATACTGTACATAAGTTGGAACTTCAACCAGCTCCATCCAGTCTTTCAAGCCCCACTGACCCAACACTATATTGGATAATGGAAAGGGGTAAACAGAAGGACAAATCTTAGAGATGATGTTACTATTTTCTACTTGAAGGCACTTCAACCTATTGACATTAGTTTATAAGTCTTGCTACAAGAATAAAATCTGCATTACCAGAGGAACTTTAAAAAATTAGAGTTTTTGACTGATTTTTATTGTTGTTTGTGTCCCCATTGGGCATATTCCTTATCACTTCCTGTAGCGGGGGGGAAGGGGGACAGGCTGAACTGAATGTCAGAGAAAAACTCAATTAAGAAACTAGGAACTGGATAGAATTTAAAACCTGACAAAGGATCTGACCTCTCTTTGCTGTATAAAAAAAACGTAAAAATAATCAAATGTTTGCATGGAGATGAGCATAACTCAGAATTTGTTTATAGCAAACATTCCATCACATTCTAAATGTGGTTGTATTTATCACTTGTCATTTCAGTGTTTCTATGGGATCTTTTAATGAAAAATAGGTGTACTAGAATAGCAGTCTTCCAAGTGTATCATGCAAAGCTAGTTGTATATCTCTGCCAGTCTTGTGTGTAGCGTTTGGCACATGACAAGTGAATAGTGTATTGATTCTGTGTTATTTGTTGATACAGACACGGTGCTTCAGTGTCATATTGCATAATTCCCTACACATTTCAGATTCCGTAAATATGTCTTGGAAACAATCTCCAAATGGAATAAAAATAATTGATGTGTGTTAAATAGAGCGTAAACATTCAGTTGTCAGCTGATGTGTGTAGGATGTTGTGATCGGAAGGAAGAGCACTGTTCAGCATGTAGGAGGTAATGCATTGTCAAACTGACAGTTATAGAATCCATCTTAACAGCCATCAGAATGCATCTACATGTAGATTTTCTTCATAAAGGGAACTTGGGGGAAGGAAAATTTTAATTTGCCCTCTTCCTACACTGAATAATGTACTATATCAGTTTTACATAAAGCGAAACTAAAGGCTTATGTATGACAGCCTAAAAAAGTACCAAAAGTGCCCTAAAGTGTATCAATTCACAATACTGTTAAAGTGCAGACACCTTGTGTAACTTTAAGCACTTGTTCTTGTCTTCAGATCAGTTCCTTTGTGTCGTCTATCATTCAACTGTCAAATACAGGAGCCTCTTTCTACCATAGGAGCTCTAGCATTTAAAAGGAGGGTACAGGGTTATTGCTGGGTTTAAAGTCTTACTACACTTGTAGGAGGAGTTATCATTCTGCACTTACTGTCCTATCAGGATGCAGGACCCCTGACCCTCTGTCTGGACAGTCTCACAGGCACTCTCCCAAGGAAAAAAATAAAAATAAACTCTCCAACAATACACACCAAACTGAGCATGTGTAACCTGACACCAGTAACTCTGTCCTATCCAGACATGTTTTGGAGTCAATGGAAGAGGAGGAGGATCGGAGAAGACAGGATCTACAGCCTTTTTACACAATGCAAAGGATTAACCCCTTAGGCTCCAGAGTATAACAAGCATGTTTTACTGCATATACAGACTAGAGATGGGTGAACGGTTCGGACTGAACATGAGTTCGAGACGAACATTTGCCTGTTTGGCCATTAGCTGAACATCTGAATTTGCAGGGTGTTTGCCCAGACGAACACCCTGCAATTCACTGAGCACTGCACGGTGTGTTTATGCGCCCTGATTGGGCAAAGCTTTGCTAATCAGGGTGCAGTGTAAGCTGGTTGTTAAAGTGGAGTTCCATCCAAGATTTTTTTTTTAGCCCAAAAATCATAAATAAAAATAGAATTTTTTTTTTATACTCACCCGAAATACCTGTTGCTATGCGGAAGTCCATAATCTGCCTCTTCCACAGACGCAGTCCGTCTTCTTCTCCTAGTGAATGGGGTACTGTGTGTGTTCCCAGAGAGCAGCCGCCCATTCACAAGTCAGCGCGAGACTCGTGCATGCGCAGTAGGAAATGGGCAGTGAAGTCATAAGGCTTCACTGCCTGTTTCCCTTAGTGTGAATGGCTGCGCGGGACCTGCACCGATCGAGGGATCGGCTTCGGGGGGGCCATCAGCGCGGGCAAGTAGGACAGGTAAGTGTCCTTATTAAAAGTCAGCAGCTTCACTGTTAGTGGAATCCCGCTTTAAGAAACAGGGCTGGGAAGTCGGCCACTGCACCCTTAACAACCGATGAGTCATCAGCTATCAAGTGGTTTTCCCCCAGACAGCTGAATAAAAAAAAGTGGCAGTAAAAAAAATAAAGAATAAAGCGGCATGCAGCCTGGCAGGTCAGGAAGGGGGGGGGGGGGGTGAGCAAGCCCCTTCTTTCCCGAACCATACCAGGCAACATGCCCTCAACATGGGGGGGGGGTGGTCTTTGCCCCCCACCCCAAACCACCTTGCCCCCATGTTGATGGGGAAAAGGGCCTCTTTCTAACAACCCTGGGCTGTGGTTGTCAGGGTCTGCAGGCAGGGGGCTTATTGGTATCTGGAAGCCCCCCTTATCAAAGGGGCCCCCAGATCTTGCCCCACCATGTGAATGGGTATCGGGTATCTGGTCCCACATCGTACCCCTACCCATTCACCCAAAAAAGTGTCAAAAAGTAATAACCACAAGAAATCGTTTATTAAAAAATAAAAAAATAGTGTCCCTCAATGTAAATCCATCATAAATCTCAATCCCCGTAGGACCTAAAAAATATATATTAAAAAAATCTCTCGCCTTCTGGGAGGATGCCTGCTCTGCCCCACTTATCACACTGCCTCCCACCTGTCACACTTTGCTATATGGGGTTGTCTCTTATCTGGATTGGGGTGTCTCTTTGCTGAATTGAGCTGTCTCTTTGCTGGATTGTGATGTCTCTTTGCTATATGGGTATATCTCTTTGCTGAGTTTGGCTGTCTTTCTGCTGGATTTGGATGTCTATTTTCTAAATGAGGATGTCTCTTTGGGGATGGGGATGTCTCGTGGCTGGATTTGGCTGTCCCTTTGCTATATTGTGATTTCTCTTTGCTGGATTGGGCTGTCTCTTTTGGATTGGGCTGTTTAGATGATTTAATATTTTCTACTGTTTTTTAAAAAAAAATGAAGTTTTATTTTTTTATTTTGGGTGGGGGGGGGGGGGTTGCAAGTAGCTGTTCTAGCACCGGCCCTATGTCTGGCTATCACAGTGACCCTCCTGCTCCAATAGTCTGTGTCACTGACCTGACTTTACTTTTACTTTCCTGATCTGGATATTTGTCCAATATTACAGTGATTCTAAAGTCAAAATGTTTTTTACTTTGCGTGCCCTTAAAGTGATTGTAAATGATCACCTTGTAAAACAACCCATTCAGTTTAAAATAGAAATGAGAGCCAAAACATTTGAGTATAGGTATAAAATAAACATTATAAATACCCTTTCTCCCTTTTTTTTATAAGGGATCACATTCCCTCTGTTCTCAGCTGCATAAGAGCTGGGGGAAGAGAAGCAGTACAGTGATCCATTTTTCTCCACGTCACAAATTGCAGTACCAGGCACATCCACACTGTGTCTGGCTGGTTGGTGCTTAGGCAATCTATTTTTTAACATTCTGGGTTATCAGGGAATCCTTAGATTTTTAAGTGACTTTATTCTACACCCCATTTCTTCTTGCCTTTTTTAGCTGATAATTACAAATTATACAGTCTAATATTACATTTGTAAAAACAAAATTAATAAGGATAGAAATGTAAAAAAAGTCAATGTTTACTCAGTTTGATAGTCATTGGTTTTCATTTCACTGCACGCTCTTTAATCTTTGGCCATAGAAGAGGGCCTAAAGATCTCTATGGTGATAATTAAATTATGTTAGCTGGTTACATGATTTCTGAGCAGAGGTAATTAGGATAGTTAGGCAAATATCTGCAAGAAAAGGTCAAAGGACGGAACGATATCTAAAAATCAAGCTTTTAACTCAGCCTTGCCTATATAATTCAAAAGTTGATTAGATTTCTGTTTAAATCAAAGTATTTGTTGTAATGTGAACTCAGTGAAGTGAACTATAGCTTCATTAATGATGCCCATTTGTATATGTTTGATGTACCTACTACATGAGATCGACCCTGACCGTGTACATAAATATGTGCCAGTGGTTTACATCATAAAGTATTCTGAGTAAACAGAAAGAAAACCATATTTTTTTTTTACATTTGAGACATATTCTAGATATATTGCTGCAATGCTTTTGCTTTCACATCTGGTTACTTAAATAAATTTACTCGTTATTTCTTCTCAAGTAATTTCTAAAATAGGAGTATATAGATGAAATTAACTTGTATTCATCCGCATAGACTAGTTACCAACATATGGGCTCACTCTTGGACAGATCAGGCCTTTTAGATCTGAATTTCAGAGTAAATTACTCCCTTTGCTAATTATTATTTAGTTGTATATAGATGAAACAGGATGGAAAATCTGGTATTCCAATGAGTCAGTGACATGTATGTAGACATAGCAGCATAGTTATTATCATTGTGTTCTTTTCTGTTGTCTTCCTAAGATGCCAACATTTAATTTTGATTCCAGATGTCCAGATTAGTCAGATTTGGCAATGGATTAAAACTAGAGAAGGATTGCTGCTCAATTCAATCATATTAAGAAAAGACTGGAGTTGAGGTTGACATTCAACTTCAAATATTAAAAGTTAAAGTAACGGTAATGAACAGCTGTAAATGTGTAGTAAGAATGTGTCAGTACAAGGTTTTCTCAGAGCAAAATCATTAAGACAGATTACCATAACATAATACATGCCCACAACATTGATTCCTCCTTCCCAATTGACTCACTGCAGCTAGGTGATAGCCTCACCATATGTTGATTTGTTGCCAGAGGTCCACACAGACCATATTGTGTTGCAACTCGCACACAATCTCTATTCGAGGAACCCTGAATGTTGGAACAGAGTCTGCAAGGATGGTGGAAGGGCACAGGTGCCAGGAAGTTGGAACTGAAGACTGGAACTTGGGAGTGCTGGTATTAAGTAAGCAGAAGCAGAATGGAGAATCATATTAAGAAAAGACTGGAGTTGAGGTTGACATTCAACTTTAAATATTAAAAGTTAAAGTAAAGAACAGTTGTAAATGTGTAGTAAGAATTTGTCAGTACAAGGGTTTCTCAGAGCAAAATCATTAAGACAGATTGCCATAACATAATACAAAGCCACGACATTGATTCCTCCTTCCCAATTGACTCACTGCAGCAAGGTGATAGCCTCACCATATGTTGATTTGTTGCCAGAAACATAAAAACAAACATATCATACCTGCTCTGTACAATGTTTTTGCACAGAGCAGCCCCAATCCTCCTCTTCTCATGTCTCCCTGGTGCTCCAGGCTCCCCCCGCCAAAAACCCACCATATCAATCCACTTTGTATGGGGACACTCATTCAGGCTCCCTCCGTAGCCAGCTCTGTGTGTCCATTGACACACAGAGCATGGTTCAGCCCCGCCCCCCTCCCTCCTCACTGCCGGTGATATGAGCCAATGAGGAGGGACAGAGCAAAGAAAGCCGCTGCTCTTTTGCACATCGCCGTATCAAGATTGGGCTCAGGTAAGTATGGAGGGGTTTACAGAGAAGGTTTTTTCCTACATTAAGATAACAATTATTTTGCCGTTACAACCATGTTAACTCAAAATATTATGTATTGAGTAGTGCAATCCAGTAAGTTAGTTGTATCTTTTGTATGGCTTCCAAAGAGATCCATCAATAGTCCTTTAGCTGTCTTCCCATGGTGGAAGCCACAGAACAGTCCACCACTTTTACACATATGTCCCTGTTTTGCGGCCTGTTGACCCAACAGACTAAATACATATTCAACTATAAGTGCCTAAAATAAATCTAAGGGCACCAATTCATCAAGATAAACACATTATTTTAGAACTGGAAAATCCCTAAATTTACCTCCCATAAAAACAACACCCACCACAGGACCCATGGGTCTTGGAGATCTCCAAACAAAACAACAAAAAATAACAGTACAATATAAAAACAAATGTTTAAGGCCCCAAAAGCAACAGATGGACTATGGAATATAAAGTACCCTACCTATACCGTCAACTTATAATATATACCTATTGCATATACAATATATGTAATCAATACCATACATTTGTGATCATCACCATTCGCTAAGGTAATGTTTGTCAATATAGTTCATAATAGATTTTATCTGACTAGTGGGACACCCAAGAAGGTTGGCACCTTATCCCAAATAGTTAAATTAATTAAATGGGAAGGAGAAGGGGATTTTGATGGTGCTTACAAATAATAATGAGAATGAGGACCATACATATAATATACACAAAATTGAATGAAAATAAAAGTTAAAAACGTAGTGACAACAAATTGTTCACTGTTCATGTAGAACAGTAGTTCATGTAGAACACCAGTTCATTTAGAAGATGGTCACATAAGCAGGTACTTGTCTAAACCAGTTGTTTCAAATTCGTATATTATCTTGACATGTTTTGCCTGGTAGCTTCATCAGGGGATATACGAATCAATCAAGGATTTCACAACACTATACATAAAATAAAACAAAAATGAATTGCAGAATAACCACATTTAAGCAAAAAATCATTGTTATGGCAAGGAGCATGCATCATTATCGCCAAATTTCCCCCAATGAGAGGGGAGCTTACTAAATAAAAATTTCCACAAGGTGACCACTGCCTACAGTGGAGGTGAAAACAATCTCCAAAAGGAAAAGGGTCCTGCGTAGCCACAGAGGACACACAAAGTCCAGGCTATACAATAATCAGAGAATAAAAAGATTGAAAAGAAAAAGGGGGAAAATAGTACTGATTTGGTTATTTTAGATAGTTACATCATGAGTAGCTAAGCTAACCAAAAAAAATCTAAAAGTGGTGCTGTATAAAAAAAAGAGAGAGGAATACTTAGTTAAAATTAGTATATTTAGAGCATGGGGTGTAGGGCACCTGAGGTAAAGATTTGATGGTATGAAATAGAGATGACAGAAAAAAAATAGAAAAATTGAAATAAATAAATAAATAAATGAGGTTTGTATAAGAATAACACGCAGTTAAAAAGGGAATAAAAAGGAATAGGAGAATCAGATAAGCTCAGATAAGCAGCCTAATAATAGGGTTATAGGGTACGAAGGACTAATGTCTCAATAATGTCTGTAGGATTTAAAATCATTGTCGTATAATCATGTGGATAACAAGTGAGTCAGGGGGTCTAATAAAATAGGAAAAAAAGGGATGCTTAAATGATATGGAATAACATGGATTTTATAGGACAGACTGCAATAGTGCAGAGAGAAAACAAGGGTGATGAATAGCAATGAATATTGTATGGATAAGAGAAGGGAGAAAGAGAAGAGTGTAAATAAACAGGTGACAAATAGCATGGGAAAGACACTGATGTTCTTAACCTCTGCACAGCAGGGTGCAAAAGGTAGCCCTTCTTCTCTGACACTGGTATGGTCTGAGACGCTGACTTAAATGTGACCTCCGTCGAGTTGGCGTCTGACATCATCGACTCAATGCGGATGTGAGAGCGCCACAGCGCATGCGCGAGAGTTTGGCCGGTCCCCCAATACTACAAGGACCAGAATGCCGAGCGGCGTCATGTATGGGAGGCGTGTCCACAGGCGCAGACACAGAGAGGAACAGCCAACAAGACGCCACAGTCAACAAAGGACCCCTCCCACTAAAGGCTATGGAAAATGGGCAAAGGAGGAAGGAGGTCTGGTGGCAACTAAGCAAGGAAAAACACCTGAGTTGCACAGACATGCAAAAGCACAGCTCTAGGGTGGGAAATCGAGCACATAGAGATGGCACAAAACGGGCAATGAATGGGACAAAGTCCCTCAGTGCCTTGGGCGTCTATATGACCACAGTGTATCCCACAACCTAAAGGAGGCGTACCCCAGATGACAATGGCCAAAAATGGGACCCGGCGCGGCATGAGCCTCAAACAGTTATGCAGCACTGACAACCATGGATCAGTGTCACAAATACTGGAGAGCAAACATGGCGAACTGATGTACCTTAAGGAATGAAAAATAACAAGTAATAAAGAGAAAAAATACAGCAAAATAATAATTATCACTATGTATTATACACATATTTAACCACTGTAGCCCCGGACCATTTGGCTGCCAAATAACCGGGCCACTTTTCGCGATTCGGCACTAAGTTATTTTAACTGACAATTGTGCGGTGGTGCGATGTGGTTCCGAAACAAAATTGACGTCCTTTTTTCCCACAAGTAGAGCTTTCTTTGGTGGTATTTGATCACCTCTGTGTTTTTTATTTTTTGCGCAATAAACAAGAATAAAGCGACAATTTTGAAAAAAAAAGCAATATTTTTTACTTTTTGCTATAATAAATATCCCCAAAAAATATCTAAAACACAAGTTTTTTTCCTCAGTTTAGGCCTAAACGTATTCTTCTACATATTTTTGGTAAAATAAATTGCAATAAGCATTTATTGATTGGTTTGTGCAAAAGTTATAGCAACTACAAAATAGGGGATAGCTTCATGGCATTTTTATTTAAAAAAAAATTATTACTAGTAATGGCGGCAATCAGCGATTTTTAGCATGACTGTGACATTATGGCAGACATATCAGGCACATTTGATGCTATTTTGGGACCATTCACATTTATACAGCGATCAGTGCTATAAAAATGCACTGATTACTGTATAAATGTGACTGGCAGTGAAGGGGTTAACCACTAGGGGGCTAGGAAGGGGTTAAATGTGTCCTAGGGAGTGATCCTAACTGTTAGGGGGTGTGACTATGAGTGACACGTCACTGATCGCTGATCCTGATGAGAGGGAGCAGACGATCAGTGCTGTGTCACTAGGCAGAACGGGGAGATGCCTTGTTTACACTGGCCTCTCCCCGTTCTGCAGCTCTGTGACCCGAGTCTGCGACATCAAGTTCCCAGGCATGACTAGAAATTCAAAGTGACATAAATATACGTAATATTTGTAAGCACTGTCAAAATCCCCTTCTCCTTCCCATTCGATTTGTTTGTCAAGACGCTCACTCTCCAGTGGGTATTTGGCGCCTTAACTAAGCTCAAAAATCAATCAATCAATCAATATATTTTTTGGATGAAGATATGTAAGTAAAACAAAATCATGAAATTGGATTTTTTTCCAGGAAGGGGGATATATATGGGGTGAAAGATTAAAACACGTGGTAGTACCCACTGGTCACACAACAAACTAGTTTAAACACTGTATATGTAAACAATTACTTCTTTCACAAAATGTGCTCTAATATGGTATAATAATGCTCTATGCTGCTGTGGTGGGTTATCACAGCTGGATATTGGCATTCAGATAAAAAAAAAAAAAATCATACATAATTAGTGTATATAAAGTGGGGTGCTGCTACAGTTTTTCTCATTGTGATAATACTTAAGTTATTTGGAATATTCTTAAAGTAAGTTCCTTGTAGTACATTTGTCCGTAATCAGCCACTTTATGCAATCCAACAGATATTTTCAGAATAACTGGGTAGCTAAAGAAATCAAAATATTGATGTTATAGCCTGTGTAGCCATCAAAAGGTATGTATATGTCTCCCAGTGATCCTTCAATGTGTCCAAAAGAAGTTCAATATGCGATATATTAACCGGCATGATGCCCTTTTAACCATTGTTTTGCCATTCATCACTGTGCTGCTTTAACTGGCAATTGCGTGATCATGCAACACTGTACCCAAATACAATTTATGTACCATATTCATCGGCGTATAACACGCACCCTAACTTTAGGAGGGACGTTTCAGGGAAAAAACTTCCCACAGCCCCCTGCGTATAACATCCAGGCACAGTTTACCCTTGATTTTCAGGGTAAAAAAGTGAGTGTTATACGCCAATAAATACAGTAATTTTTTTTCTTACAAATAGTGCTTTCATTTGGTGGTATTTGATCACAAATGGGGTTTTCCTTTTTTGCAATATAAACTAAAAAAAGACAGAACATTTAAAAAAAAAAAAAAAATCTGCCATAAAACATATCTAATAAAAAATGTAAAAAAATAAATATTTGTGAATGTTGGCCAAAATGTATTCTGCTACATGCCTTTGGTAAAAAATGTTATATATATATATATATATATATATATATATATATATATATATAAAATTTAGTTTGTGTGAAAGTTATAGTGTCTGATATACAGTAGATGCTGGCTTTTTTTATACTAGTATTTGCAGTGATCAGCAACTTCTAGTAGGACTGTGATCGTATGGTGGGCAATCTGACACTAGCTGATGCTGGCAGGGGGGGGTACACTACAGTGTAACTGACTGACTGACACTGACATCAATAGTGACGATAATACAGTGATCAGTGTTAGTACTATACACTGTCGCTGTATTAATGGCACTGGCTGGGAAGAGGTTAACATCTAGGGGGGGTCAAAGGGTTAAAAGTCAGCGCCTAACAATGTGTAATGTGTGTTTTATGTGGTGCTTTTACTAAGCAGTGCCGTATCGGCAACAAATTGCCTGGTCATGAAGGAGGTAAACCTTCCGGAGCAGAAGTGGTTAAAACACATACATATTGTAGGTAACCCAAAGCATGTATTTATCCCTAATCCAAGCAAATTATGTTTCTTTAATAATACATATACATTATCTCTTTAAAAGAAAAAAAAACACAGCTGCCAATGTTCTACAACTTTCAGCAAACATAGTTTCTACACCACCAATTTATACATCGTTTTTGGGTTTTTTTGTTTTAATGAGTCGGTATTAGTCACCTTTGGGCTGTATGAGCAGTGTAACCCTTTCTGAACGCCCACCAACTCTCAATGTTTTTAGAATGGTCATATATGTAATTTATCTATCAGTTGTCCTACTCATTAAATTACCAAGAGATTAGAGCCCTTGAATGCAAATGGAGTTAACAACCCATGTTAAATAACTAGGCTTCTTAATCACCCTAAATCCCTTTATGTTTAAACCAGTGACTATACTAATGATTTAGGAATGTGTCTTAAGAAACAGATGTGAGGACAGATTATGTTTCAATGTTTACTATTTGCCAGTACATTTGGGTAATCTATGATTTTAACAGAGTTATGAAATGTATTAACTATAAAAGAATCAATATTTTTTGTTTCCTTTGGAAAAGTAACTGGACTAATCTTATATATTTTAATATATTTATATTTAGCATTTTCTGATTAAAAAACATAAACTGTGTATACTGTATTTTGGGCATACATGTAAAGTTAATGTGACATAGTCTTAAAAAAGATTACAAGTATAGCCCTTGTACTGTTTTGTACTTTCATTATATTTTTGATAACTTTAATAAAAAATCATTGGAAAGGAAAAGTACTGTTTGGTTAAAATCCTTGGATTATGATATTCCACTACTTAAAACCACCTTGATGATGTAATGTGGAAACGGCAATTGCTGAACTTTCAGAACATGTAGGCCATATATTTCAATGCTTCCCACTATGAATTTATTTCTGTTTCTGTTTTGATTTTTCCATATTGGGCAGATCACCCTAAGTGATCTCAGTTTCTGTGAGGAAGGTAAGACGGTCATATGCTCCCGACATAGGGAAGCAACAAATATTTTCCCGATAGTTCTGACAGAGCAATGGATCCGTGGGGAAGATACGGATCAATAAGTCTGTTTGAAGCCCCATACACACTATCAGTTTTCCTGCAGGTTTTTCTCTTTAGGTTTACCAAAACCATCTAATATGAGGTCAAACCTTAAGAGTTTCAATTTGTATGCAATCAGCCAGGCCCTTGCACTACATGTTTTTGGTAAACCTGAAGAGAAAAACCTCCAGGAAAACTGATAGTGTGTATGGTGCTTAACAAGAAGAAATTGCACAAGGCATGCGACCTGAGACTGTAGTCCCATCCAGTAACACATGTAAAATGGATCATATTAAACTCTTCTGTTACTTTTTTTTTTACCCACCCCAGCAGAAAGTTGACATAGCTTTAAATTAAGCTCCACTTTAACATATTTTAACTTTGCAATATTTAATAAAGATACAGAACCAAAACTTTAGAACTGCAGGAGCTAAATGTTCTCTGGATTAGGGAGCACGTAGTCAAAAAAGTAAAAACAGAAATACAGTAAACCCACAGAAACTTTTCAGCACCATGGATAGGTAACTAAGCATGTTTAGTAAATAAGGTGATCATTTACAAAAGTTTTTTGAGTTATTAAAGTAATCAATGCTTCATCTTATGGTATGCTAGGCAGAACTTTTCATTAAAACTTTAACATATAAATATAAAATACAACACTCAACTCATATATGTTTGGATTTAACTGGCCGCGGCCTTTTATTATAGGTATATATAATAATATATTAACCGCATATTATAATAAATATATTATCAAATATAGTTATTATATATACCAACAATAACAACACATGTTTTAGCTTAGCTATTAAAGCTCAAGCTAATAAAACAATAACATAAATTCCCTTTTCTAAAGAAAAGGCAAAAACCTCATAATATGAGCCGCGACATGGGAGGGAGGGCGGGATGTGCTTCCTTCTTCTGATTCCGTTGACTGCACTGCTAATGAAGCATTTTCATTCTTTTATCGGTCCCTGCTTGTGCCAGGACCGTTGTAGACCTCATAAGCCAATCAAAAGGTAAGTAATAAAAACTGCCAAAAACTGGTTTAAACAGTAATTTACTTATCTACCACTATCCCATATATGATGGGTGGGGACATTTCTTTCTCCTCCACCCACTTTTATACACTAAGCTTAGTGAACATGCACTTTCAAAAGTGAACATTCAGTTGTTAACCTCATTGGGCTCCATTCACAAAAGCATCTCACATGCGGTATGTAGGTGTCGGGACGCATTTTTGCTAAATACTGCACACGATCCTGAAATTGTCAATTCATTATAACATTCTGCATTAAACTTATTTCACAGAAGAAAATAAATAATTAAATGCATGCAGTAATTAAGTAGTCATTGAGGCATGCAGTATTTATGGAATGTCTACTGGTTGTTAAGGAGCATGCGGCTGCTCGTTCCTTAACAACCAGTAAACATCTTGGTTGTTAGGGGAGCCACGTCCTTAACAACTGATGAGTCATCAGATGTCAGCGGGGTTGCTGGCAATAAAAAATAAGGTAACAAAATGGTATGGGGTCCCCCCAAAATCCATACCAGATCATTATACGTGCATGCAGCCTGTCAGGTCAGGAAAGGGGGAATGAGCCAGTTTCCCTCCCCTCCTGAACCATACTGGGCCACATGCCCTTAACATGGGGGTGCTTTGGGGCAGAGTCCCCACCAAAGCACCTTGTCCCCTTGTTGATGGGGATAAGGGCCTCTTCCCTGCAACCCTGTCTGGTAGTTGTGGGAGCTTATCAGAATCTGAAAGTCATTTAACAAGGAGGCCACCAGATCCCACCCCTCTATGTAAATTAGTATGGGTACGTAATCTCACTTATTCACCAAAAAAAAAGTGTAGTGTAAAAAAAAAACACAGTTTTTGACCTCTATTTAAAAAACAAAGATAAAATAAAGTTTAGGTGAATGAGTAGGGGTTGGGATCTGTGGGCCCCCTTGTTTTTGATAAGCCATCTGCCTGCAGACACCCACAACCACTGGCCACGATAGTTAGAAATCTCTATAGGCGTTGCTTTAAACATTTCTTTAAAAAATACCACTTTTACCTTGTAAAGAATGGCTGGCTGAAAAAAACATTACCGGGGTTATGGCACATTGCTGCAGTCATAACCCCAGTATTCCACTTGCCGACCAGGAGGTCATTTGTCTATGGCCAAGTCGGCAAGTGCCTAAGGTGCTCCATACCACTTTGTGAATGGAGCCCAGTGTCTTCAAAGAATCATTTTTAATGTAATTTTAAGGCAAAACAACTGATTCTTTCCAATTTTACCAGTGGAAGTTGTAAAACTAGTGTAACTGAAGATAAAAAGCATATACGGTACTGTATTTTATTTAATGCTTAAAGTATGTTCATGTTATAAAATGAATTCTGAATTAATTTTTTTTTTCATATGTTGTGTATTGTTTTACCACAATAAAAAAGCAAAGCCAGCAAAAAAAAACAAAAAGTGATAGCATGCAAATAGTAAAATTTAAAATAAATAGTATTAAAACCTAAGGAAAGAAGAAGGGTTAAAGAGAAAGATGATTAATAAATATCGGCTTTAGTGCCTCATCTGCCATGGTCAAAATAATATAAGGATATCTGGACTGACAGTGTGATTTGTTTACAAAGTTACATTCTATTAATGTAGCAAGCTATTATATTGATAATTTAAACAGGGGCCTTTCTGATCAGATAGTGCTTGCAAATGAGGACTTTGGCTGTCAAAAATAAATAAATCTGTTGTCTTAACTCGAAGCACTAGCTTAAGTTCAAATCACCCTTAATGAGAACTTAATTTCTATTAGCTGCAGCTTTAATCTGTAATGGCAGTTGAACTTAAGCACAGTTGTCTCTATAAACTGTATTGTAAAAAATCCAAGTACACAACTAATATGACTCCATGCTGTCACAGCCTTCACAAATCATTTTTTTAATGAAATTTGGTATTAAACAATCATTGACAAATGAATCAAGATCCTCTTTAGCTTCAGTTATATTACCAGTCAAGTTTCCATTATTCCCACTAAGCATGGGTGTCCGCTCCATAGGGCAAGGGGGGTCATTTGCCCCCCCCCCCTGGAATCGACAGGGAGAGCCAGGAGTAGGGCCGAACTAGCCCTGGGGCCGCTTTATGCGGCGACTGCAGCGCTACCCTCCTTCTGTCCTCCGGCGATCGTATCGTATGTCACGGAGCTGGGTCTGTGTGCAAGGTCCCACCCCCCTAGTTTGGCTCGTCTGATAGTCTTCTAGTGTTTCGCCTATCACACGAGCCGAATTAGGGGTGGGACCCTGCACACAGACCCAGCTCCGCGATATACGATACGAGCGCCAAAGGACAGAGGGAGGGGAGCGCCGTTTTATATTGTTTAGCAGGCCTGTGCTTTGTTTGTTCCAACATCTGTTGCCACAGGTAACACTAGACTATTTTCTGATGTGTTTTTAGCAAGTCTGGAAACGCAGAGCAAACACAACACAGGGTTGTAGCCTACAGCATAGTTTCTAGTTGTCCCTTATTTAGAGTGCCTGTCCCTCTTCTGGAATAAAATCCATTTGTCCCTCATTCCAAAAGGTTCCTCTTTTAGACCTGAAATAAATATACTGTCAATATAGTGCAGTATTTCAGTCAAGGAAAAGGGGTGCTGTGTAATGTAAAGGGGTCCAGTGATGCAGGGTGATGTGTAATGTAAAGGGGTCCAGTGATGCAGGGTGCTGTGTAATGTAAAGGGGTCCAATGATGCAGGGTGATGTAAAGGGGTCCAGAGCTGTGAGGTGCTGTGTAATGTAAGGGGGTTCAGAGGTGCAGTTGTGGAGAGGGGGTACACAGTAGTGACAAAGAGATATTGAAAGATGCAGGGGGCACAGTGGGGTGTTTTTACATTTTAACACGGGGGGCACGCTTTTAACCCCCGTGTGCGGTTGAAGAAAGTGTAAAATGTGACTGTGTATCGCTGCTGCCAAAGCGCCCCCTCCCCCTGTAAAAATTTCAGCGGACGCCCAAGCCACCAAGTCATAATGGTGGCTTCAATCAACTACAAAACACCGACAGAAATCCTCTACAATCAACAAAGTTCACTCTGGAACCAATCTCCGTCAATACCACCAAAAATATCATTGGTGCGTTGCGGAACAGCACAGCACCCAATGACATCATTCCCACCAAGCTACTGAAGGAATGTGCTGACATCCTGGCGCCTCCCATCACACAGCTTATAAATCAGTCATTTAAGGAAGGCATAGTGCCATCCCTGCTGAAAGAGGGCACAATCCAGCCCATCTTGAAAAAACCTAATTTGGATCCCATGGACCCAACTCACTGCCGTCCCATAACAGTCCTAAATGTTCTCTCAAAGATAATGGAGAAAGTGGTGGTACAACAGCTGCAACAGCATCTGGATACCCACAACCTACTTGATCCGTTTCAATCAGGCTTCCGTCCCGGACACGGGACGGAAACGGCCTTACTGAAAATATGGGACGATGCGCTTGAGGCCGCAGACGAAGGAGAATCTTGTCTCCTGGTTCTGCTGGACCTAAGCGCAGCCTTCGACACAGTAGACCATAAATTGTTACTGAGGCGACTAGCAGAAGTAGCCAGAGTCGCAGAAGGTGCTTTACCATGGTTTTCCTCTTTTCTTGGAAACCGATCACAAACAGTGAAACTGGGATCTTTCACGTCGGAAAAACGCACGGTGCCATGTGGGGTCCCCCAAGGATCCCCCCTATCACCGGTGCTGTTCAACATCTATCTTTGTCCTCTTTTTGATATTATCAGTAGCCAAGAACTACTCTATCACTCTTATGCAGACAACACGCAACTGTATTTTCGCATCTGCAACAAAAAGGATCATCATCTCAGATTAGAGAAATGTCTCTCTTCAATAGAAAACTGGATGACTAAGAGTTATCTTAAACTCAATAGCTCTAAAACAGAACTTTTTACGCCAGTCGGAAGAGTCAACTGGCAACAAACTGGATACCACCGCCCATTCTGGGACAAATCATCTCCCCTAGCTCCAAAGTCAAAAGTCTAGCAGTCACTTTTGACACCTTCATGACAATGGACGCACAAATAGGGTCAGTAGTCAGCGGATCGCACCATTTGATGCGCCTACTTCGCAGACTTATTCCATTTATCCCCAAAGAAGACGTAGCAGTCGTGGTGGGAACAATTGTGAATTCCAGACTGGACTATGCAAATGCCCTTTACCTCGGGCTCCCTAAGTACCAAATCGCTCGTCTACAAGTCGTACAGAATACGGCCGCAAGACTTGTGACTGGGAAAAAATCATGGGAATCAATCTCACCTTCACTGAGATCCCTTCACTGGTTGCCAGTGAAAGACAGAATTGCATTCAAAGCACTCTGCCTGACACATAAGTGCATCCATGGGAAGGCTCCGCGATATCTATGCGACAAGATCAAACCTCACAATTCCAACCGCATTCTGCGATCCACCGACCAAAATCTGGTCAAGGTTCCAAAAACCAAATACAAGTCCAAAGGAGAAAGAAGGTTTGCTTTTCAAGGTCCCAGGCTATGGAATGCTTTACCAACCAGCATTCGGTTGGAGCAAAACCACCTGTCTTTCAGAAAGCAGATCAAAACTCTGCTCTTCTGATGTCTTGAGACACGAACAACCAGCGCCCAGAGGCAATTCAGTTCGCATGTGCTGCGCTATATAAGTTTTTCATTCATTCATTCATTCATAATCTTGTTCTACCATAAGCAATTTCAGTTGTATTTGTGAGACTACATCCTCATTACTTGGTCCCTCTAAATAGCTATGCCCTGACAGTTTACCATAGCTATTCATCTAATAATACATCTACATACAATTGGTCTTTGATATGTATAATCACATTCTCACTGCACTGATTTTCCCTGGTTACAAGGTAACATATGTTGTTGCATCACTGGTACTCATGTCCTAATATCAGCCAATCAGGAATTTGACTCTCTTGAGAACTAACTTACCTGATGTTCATGCCTTATTACAGTAAGTATTAGAGGCTCCTCTCTCCTCTTTTATATTCAGTTGTGACATGACACTACTCTTATATCAAGGCATCGCTTGTATATCAAGGCAAAATCTATTAAAACATTTTGCTTGTCTTGCAAAACGCTCTCAAACCAAGTTACTCTCAAACCAAGGTTTTACTATATTCCTTTGTGACCTACATACTGTGTCGATCTGCTAAATTCCTTTCACTATTTAACTTCTCACTAAACAACAAATTCCTAATTCAGATATTATAGCATTATTAAAGAAATTCTTTAAATTAAAATAATATATATATATATATATATATTATACCCTCCTGCTCTGTGCAATCGTATTGTACAGAGCAGCCCCAAAACTTGTCTTCTGGGGTCCCATGCAGGCAATCTTGACTCTTCTTCTTCTGTGTCTACCCTCATAGCAAGCACTTGCTATGCGGGCAGACGTGTGATCTCATTCCCGAGCTGGGTTCTGTATGACACACACAGCTTGGCTTTTCCCGCACTCCCTCATCACATAATTTTATTGCCAGCCAATGGCTCTCACTGCTGCATCTGTGCCTGTGAAGAGAGAGAGAGAGCAGCTTCTTGGCCACAGCACTGGATCAAAAGAGGAGCAAGGTAAGTTTTTAGGGGAGCTGGAGAGAGCTGGTACTGGAAGGTTTTTACATTAATGCATAGAATGCCATGGGAGACATATACCAAAAAACTAGGAAAATTGGTTTTTAATTACTTCAGGCCAGAGGCTGTCATATGACATCCTTGACTTTCAGTGGGAATATCTGAATGATGCCTGTAGCTACAGGCGATGGGAGGGAACAACCCCTCTCCCGCCGCCATCCGGTGCTTCTCCAGGCTCTCCCGTGCTATCGGGGACCCAGAGAAAGAATCGGCCACCGCCAGAAGATGACCATAGAGATTTTCGGTGACCAGATGGCCACCAGTCATCTCTATGACTGTGGGAGGCCCGGGCGTGACGTAATGACGTCACGTCCGGGCCACGGATGTAAATAAAGCCGCGATTGTGGCTGTTAAACATGAGATCTGTGTTTTTTTTTTCAAATTCATTCTTTTCAGCCTGTAGGAGAGATGTGGGGCCTTATTGACCCCACATATGACATCATTGACTTTCAGTGGGAATATCTGAATGATGCTTGAAGCTACAGGCGATGGGAGGGGACACCCCCTCTCCCGCCACCATCCGCCACCATTCTCCGAGCTCTCCCATGCCAACGGGGACCCGGAGAAACAATTGGACGCCGCAGGATGACGACCATAGAGATTTCCACATGAGATCTGTGAAATGTTTTTTTAGATCTCATGCTTTCCAGCCTGGAGGAGAGATGTGGGGCCTTATCGACCCCACATCTCTCCATAAAGAGGACCTGTCATGAACCATTCCTATTACAAGGGATGTTCACATTATAAAGTAAAAGAAAGTGTAAAAAAAATAAAAAGTAAAACATAAAAAAAAATGCCCCTGTCCCCAGTAGCTCACGCTCAGAAGCGAACACACACTTAAGTCCCACCCACATATGTAAACACCGTTCAAACCATACATGTGCAGTATTGCTGCATGTATTAGAGTGTGAGCAAAATTCTAGCACTAGACCTCCTCTGTAACTCTAAACTCATAACCTTTAAAAAAATGTAAAGCGTCACCTATGGAGATTTTTAAGTACCGAAATTTGGTGCCATTCCATGAGTGTTCGCAATTTTAAAGCGTGACATGTTGGATATCTATTTACTCATCGTAACATCATCTTTCACATTATATTTAAAATTGGGCTAACTTTCCTGTTTTGTTATTTTTTTATTCATGAAACTGTTTTTTTCCTCCAAAAAATGCGTTTGAAAAACTGTTGAGCAAATACATGTAGGAGAGGAGTGCCAGAATAGGCCCAGTATGGAAGTGGTTAAAAATACTGTATAGTGGGGAGAGTTTTTTCCTATGACTTCAAGAGCAGTATTGAAAACACACAAATCCTTTGCGTAAAAAAAGCTTGTAGGATGTTTTAAAGCAGAATATTGTGTTATGGATTTTCACAGATTATCTCAGTGACAGTGTACACTAGCAGCACATGTTTGGTGGAATAGATTTTTTGACAGTTATGCCTGCATGTAGCAGCACCCTAATCTGAGTCACTGCAGTATGAATGTAGTATTTGAAAAAAATGGGAAAATATATTGTGGGGTCCACTTGATATTCCCTAAAATGCAAAAACATTGAAAAAACAAATTTTTATTAATATTCTCCGAACTAATTTCAAATCAGTCACAGCCACTTCAGTCATCCAGTGATGTAATTCTAGTCAATCACCATGACCCTTCACACGCTGATGTTTACATACTGCACACTTGTCACTAATGCCCCTTTCACACAGGGTGGATTCGCTCAGCGGAATCCCTCAGCTCAGCAGGAGATCGCTTCGTTGATCCCTGCTGAGCCGGTGGATGACAGGTTCGTCTCTGCTCACTGAGCGGGAGGGACCTGTCAGAGCCCCGCTAATTTCTATGGGGAGATCGGACGAAAATGGGCAGCATGTCCATAGGAGTCAATGGGTGGCCCGCTCGCATCTGCCTGAAAAACAGACAGGTGGATCCAAACAGGCTTTTTGGGCTTAATGACAGATTTCCTGGCTGCGGTGCTGTACACAGACATCCAAGAATCTCATGTGAAATTTGCCAGTAGCAATTTTAAGGCCCAAATATTCTAGAGAACAAGAGCACAGGTAGAGTTGTCCTTCAAGAATTAGGATACTGAACAGGATAAAGAACTTGGCCAATGGAAGAATTTTAAGAAGGGATTATAGGCCTTACTTGTATATGCCTAATTTTTATTTTATTTATGAGGATGGAGGGGAGTTAATTATGAATGACATAATGTGAGGTGGTTAAGGTACACACTGTTCTTGCACTTTTCTCTTTCAGTTTTCAAAAAACACCCCAAAAAAAAAGAAAACCCACTGACCTTAAATGAACTAAAAAATAGAATTAAAGAAAAATACAAATACCTATTAATTCTTTAACCGCTTCCCGACCGCCGCATGCCGATATACGTCGGCAGAATTGCATGGGCAGACAAATGGGCATACATGTAAGTCCCTTTGAATTTGCCGCTCAGCGTGCCTCTGGAGTGTGCCCGCGGGTCCCCGGGAAACTCGATGTTCGCCGGCGAACCCGTGATTGCGGTCAGGAGAGGCAGAATGGGGAGTTGCCTTTGTAAACAAGGCATTTCCTTGTCCTTTCTAGTGTCAGGACAGTGATCTACTGCCCCCTGTCATTGGGAGCAGTGATCACTGTCGTGTCACTGGTAGCCCATCCCCCCACAGTTAGAATCACTCCCTAGGACACACTTAACTTCTTCATTGCCCCCTAGTTGTTAACTCCGTACCTGCCAGTGCCATTTACACAGTAATCCGTGCATTTGTATAGAGCTGTATAAATGACTACGGTCCCAAAAATGTGTCAAAAGTGTCCATTGTGTCTGCCATAATGTCGCAATTACAATAAAAATCGCATATCCCTGCCATTACTAGAAAAAAAATGAATAATAAAAATGGCATATAACTATCCCCTATTTTGTAGGCGCTATAACTTTTGCGCAAACCAATCAATATGCCCTAATTGCGTTTTTTTACCAAAAATATGTAGAAGAAAACATATCGGCCTAAACTGGGGAAATTTTTTTTTAGATATATATTTTTGGGGGATATTTATTATCGCAAAAAGTAAAAAATATTGCGCTTTTTTTCAAAATTGTCACTACTCTTTTGTTTATAGCGCAAAAAATAAAAAGTGCAGAGGTGATCAAATACCACCAAAAGAAAGCTCTATTTGTGGAAAAAAAAAGGCGTCAAATTTTTTTGGGTGCAATACTACTAATTGCGGTGATAAGTGACTTATAATGGGACTGTGATAGTACACAGAGCAATCCACTGCCACTGAGTGGGGGCTGACTTACTGCCTCTGACATCATTGATAATACTATACACTGTCACTGTACTTATGACACTGGCTGGGAAGAGGTTAACATCTGGGGTAATCCAGGGGTTAAATGTGTGCCTAACAATGTGTAATGTGTGCTGACTTTTACTAATGATCTCTTTGTTTCCTATCCCTGCTTTGCAGGGATAAGAAACAGAGAGATAATTTCCTCTGTACAGAGCCCTGAATAGAATGTTAACACAGGACTCTGGACTGCGATTGGACACACCAGCCAATGAATTATCACGGTGCAATCTCTTTTAGATCTACCATCACCTATGTAGTGCAAGGGCCTGTCTGTTTGGATACAGAGTGATTGGACATATGGTGTGTGCTCCTATTATATAGTTTTGGTAAATCTAAATGAGATTGTACGAAAATTGTACAATCAGATTTTATAGTGGATGGTGAGCTTTACAGAACCCAGAACCCAGTTTTCAATGCTACCCGCTTTATCCACATAGGCTGTTGACTGATCCCTTAGCTCCTGCACACTCTGCCAAATGAACGGCCACTGCCTGTGTATTTAGTGAGAACAGTGATCACTAAATACATTTAAAAAATGTGCACCTGCAGAGGTGGGTGATAGTGCTCTTTCATGAGTAGAAGGGTAGATGATGCAGGGTGTGTGCTAATGAGGTCAGCTGGGAAACTCCTCCCTGTGTCACATCCTAAGGTCCATCCAGGAAGTAATGGAAAATGTTTTTACTACAACAAGCACTGACACTGAGGTAAGGGCTGTGTATGATAAATGAAACACTTTTTTATTTATGCAAAAGAAGTACATGCATGGTATATTGGTACATAGGAGAGCTGGAATTTAGAAAAAAAAGGTGAACTTAGCATTTAAGCCCCATAATTCAACATTGGCTGCTGCTTTTAAATGTGTGAGTGTGCTTGGTAAAAACAAAGCTTGCCCCTGTTTCCTCAATATTGTGCCTCCATTGAAATCACTTACAGTTGACAGCACAGTATAGAATTTTTATTTTCTTTTTTTTTTTTATACAGAGAGATAGGGAACTGAATGCTTGTGATAGCTGTTATTTACTATGCAAATGGCCTCTGCCATGGTAACAATGCACCCAGCACAGTTTTATTTGCTACAGTACACAGTCTGCATGTTTAAATTGAAGTTGCTTACTTTTGTGCCTACACATTACACAGATTTTGTTTTCCTTGACACTTACTAGAGAACAAACTGCAATTAATACAGCTTATTTTAGCAGACAGCATCCAATTAGTTATCATCCATTTTCAAATTGGGATGCTAGACAAAAAAAAAACCTGGAGCTGGCTTCTGATTCAAAAGAAAAATACATACAAACTACAGGTTTTCAAAGACGCATTTTGCTCACAATGGCAAGGATACTCACTTGACCTTTAATGTGAAACGGAGTGTTAATTTTTCTCTGTCACCTCTTAACCACTTAAGGACCAGCCCATGTACATATACGTCCACAATATGGCACGTACAGGCACATGGGCGTATGGGTACGTCCTCCCCTATTAGCGGGTGGGGGGTCCGATCGGGACCCCCCCCGCTACATGCGGAGGTCGGGTCCGCTCGGGGAGCGATCCGGGACCACGGCGCGGCTATTTGTTTATAGCCGCTCCGTCGCGATCGCTCCCCGGAGCTGAAGAACGAGGAGAGCCGTGTGTAAACACGGCTTCCCCGTCCTTCACTATGGCGGCGCATCGATCGCGTCATTCCCTTTATAGGGAAGACACGATCGATGACGTCATTCCTACAGCCACACCCCCAAACAGTTGTAAACACATACACAGTGATCCCTAACTCCTACAGCGCCGCCTGTGGTTAACTCCCAAACTGCAACTGTCATTTTCACAATAAAGAATGCAATTTAAATGCATTTTTTGCTGTGAAAATGACAATGGTCCCAAAAATGTGTCAAAATTGTCCGAAGTGTCCGCCATAATGTCGCAGTCACGAAAAAAATTGCTGATCGCCGCCATTAGTAGTAAAAAAATAAAAAAAAATAAAAATGCAATAAAACTATCCCCTATTTTGTAAACACTATAAATTTTGCGCAAACCAATCGATAAACGCTTATTGCGATTTTTTTTACTAAAAATAGGTAGAAGAATACGTATCGGCCTAAACTGAGGAAAAAAAATGTTTTTATATATGTTTTTGGGGGATATTTATTACAGCAAAAAGTAAAAAATATTGCTTTTTTTTCAAAATTGTTGCTCTATTTTTGTTTATAGCGCAAAAACTAAAAACCGCAGATGTGATCAAATACCACCAAAAGAAAGCTCTATTTGTGGGGAAAAAAGGACGCCAATTTTGTTTGGGAGCCACGTCGCACGACCGCGCAATTGTCTGTTAAAGCGACGCAGTCCCGAACTGTAAAAACCCCTTGGGTCTTTAGGCTGCATATTGCTTCCTTATTATACTGTTCAAGCAGTTAATTGCTAGACTGAGGGAGAAAGTGTTTTCGGGGGGCAAGGAAGTGCCACAGCATGAAAGGAACAGTATGCTCGAGTAATTGGGTCTGTTATAACACTAGCTGTGGCTTTACTTTTAATGGTATCTACTAAAATTAATAGGGGAATCTTAATTGTTTTATTGTTAGAACAATACAAATGTCAACTTAAATTTATTTTCCATCCGTAACAGTAACAGCTATAATCTGAATTTTAACTGCCCAGCTATAAAAATAAATAATACTTGGGGTATCCCCAGCACTGCTCAAAGGTTTGTTGATGTCCACCTCAGGTGTAGGTGCTCATGTCTCCAGGATCCGCTCCGTCTAAACTAGTCCATGTACCATAATATCAAACTGAGCACTGCTAATCTATTAGGCATAATGGCAACTTTATTGTTCCAGCACTAGTGAGGACATTCCACCCAACATTCTTTTTTTGATGCATTTCTCTACCTGCTATGCTGAACAAGCCTTAAAGAGGAAGTAAACCCTGATGGGTTTTACTTCTTTTTTATACCCCAGCAAAGTTAAAGCATAATGTGCTAGTATGCATCGCATACCAGCACTTTACAGGCGGTCCCCGAGTTACAAACAAGACAGGGACTGTAGGCTTGTTCTTAAAGTAGAGGTTCACCCTATAAAACAGTTCTAACACTACATCCAGCCCAGTTCTGCATATAAAATGACACTGACCTTTTTTTTTTTTTTTTCGTAGATAGCGTTTAGCCTTAGAATTCACCGCGGCTTCCGGGTAGGGAATCCCGCGGGAGTGGGCGTACCGGCGCCGAATAGAGCCGAGCCAACCCGAGCTTCCTTCGAGAAGTCGTGACGTGCTGTGTGCGCCGTCGTTTAGCATGTCAATCAATTGGCATGTCAATAGGAACGCCCACTCCCTCGGGATTCCCTACCCGGAAGCCGCAGTGAATTCTAAGGCTAAACCCTATCTACGGCAAAAAATAAAAAAAGGTCAGTGTCATTTTATATGCAGAACTGGGCTGGATGTAGTGTTAGAAATTTTTTATAGGGTGAACCTCCACTTTAAGTTGAATCTGTTTATAAGTTGGAACAGGTACATTTTTTAAGTGTAGCTCCAGCCCAAAAAATCTATTTTTAAGCTTTTTGGAAAACATAGGGAAGGGTTATCACCCCTGTAACATTTGTTTTGCTGTCTGTGCATCTGTTCAGAAGATTTCACCTCACTTTCTGTCCCAATGACAATTGGATTTTGAAAATTTGGGGTTATTAGGGAAACAAGGATTGGTGATAAAGCATCAGTGGCGACACCTTTTTCCCATATTACCTCTTATGCCGCGTACACGCGATCGGTCCATCCGATGAGAATGGTCTGATGGACCGTTTTCATCGGTCCAAACCTATCGTGTGTGGGCGCCATCGGTTATATAACCATCGGTTAAAAAAAAGCCAACTTGTTTTAAATTTAACCGATAGATTCCTAACCGATGGGAAAAAAAACGATCGTTAGTAGGCACAACCTAGTTAAAAATCCACGCATGCTCAGAATCAAGTCGACGCATGCTTTGAAGCATTGAACTTCATTTTTTTCAGCACGTCGTTGTGTTTTACGTCACCTCGTTCTGATACGATCGTTTTTTTAACCGATGGTGATTAGGCGCGACAGACCATCAGTCAGCTTCATCGGTTAAACGATGAAAACGGTCTATCGGTCGTTCTCATCGGATGGACCGATCGTGTGTACGCGGCATTGCAGTAGAGAATTTCCCTTCCTGTTGTCTCCCTCCATTTGTAGGTAGGAGTCATTTGTAAGTCGGATGTTTGTAAGTAGGGGACAGCCTGTATTTGACACTTACCTGAAAATGACCCTGCTGCAGGCCGCATCTATGTTCGCCCCTCTTCCTTTCGGGACCATGGACTCCGGCTCTGTGACTGCCCGGAGTTGCGTGACTTCACTCCCCCTGCATGCGTGCGAGAGCCTCCGGTCACGGCACTCACTATTAAAAAAACAGCACGGGCCGCCGCTTCTTCACAGTGCATGCACCGAGTGTGGCTTCCCATGGGGGCACTGGACAGAGAGGAGGAGTGTCGGTGGGGGACCCGAGAAGAGCAGGTAAGTATGTTTTTTTTTTCATATTTACCTTTTCAGTTGCTTTACCTAGAGTGTACAGGGTAAAAGTTGTAGCTACCTAAACACATACATACTAAATTTTGCTAATGAACAATAACAAGAACAATGCTGGCAGTGTTTTCATCTCTATTATTGTACATTTTCCTGTGTGTGCAGTGTTTTCAATTTAAATTGTACAATAGGTAATAATATGATTCTTGCAGGAACCATGCCCACTTTAACTGAAAGTCTCATCCCTAAATAAAGTACATTCTCTGTTTACAAAGGCATTAAAGTCAACCTTCTGCCCATGGTTGGACTAAAAATAATAGTCTGCTAAAGATAGCATTTGGACCACCATGTTGCTGGTGAACGTGTGCAAATCCTGGTAATTCCAGAAAGGTAAACTCACCCTAAATTTTCTAGAGAATCATAATATGCATATTTTAAATATATATATATATATATATATATATATATATATATATATATAGTGTCCAATATATACCATTATACCATTATATACCAAACCATTGCTGCTACCAAGCAATACAAACGTGCCACGTGTATTTGAGTACTCAAAGACATAAAAGAGACATTCAACTATTTTTGCAGAAATATATTAATGGGCTTGGGAATTCAGAGGTAGTTAATGAATTAGACAAATTACATTAACATACTTTTTGGTAAAATGGAAGCTGACAGAATGATTGCTGTCAAAAAGCTCTAGTTCAATGATTATTTTTCAAGTGTAAAATTGGTATTCCAAGACTGACAGTCAGTTTGATCACTTAAAATACATTCAGCTTAAATTCTTAGTTTAAGTGCAGTGGAAGTCCTAATTAATCTCAGCTATATTTATGCCTGAAGTGTCTTAAAGGGTTAGTCCATTTAAAACCAATATTTCTGTTTTTGGTATATGCTGGTGAAAAACACACAGTAATGCCGCGTACGCACAATGGGAATTTCCTACAACAAATGTTCGATGTGAGCTTTTGGTCGGATATTCCAACCGTCTGTATGCTCCATCGGACATTTGCTGTCGAAAATTTCCGAAAACAAATGTTTGAGAGCTGGTTCTTTATTTTTCCAACGGCAAAAGTTCCTGTCGGAAATTCCGATCGTCTGTATGTGCAATTCCGACACACAAATATTTTACGCATGCTCGGAATCATTGAACTTTTCTCGGCTCGCCGTAGTAATGTACGTGACCGTGTTCTTGAACGATCGGAATTTCCGACAACATTTGTGTGACCATGTGTATGCAACACAAGTTTGAGCCAACATTCCATCAGAAAAAAATCCACCGTTTTGTTGTCGAAATGTCTGATCATGTGTATGTGGCATTATTTTTATCGCTCCAGAAAACCTACTGATAAAATAACAGATTCTAGGCTCTTGGAGCTGCACACATGCTCTGGATATTATCAGGGGACCCCTATTGGATTCATTCATGTATTACATTTTTTATAATATGGACAATGCAACAGGAATTGCTGAAACATTTAAAGGTGGATGGAAACAACCAAAACTCTCAGGTGGACAGGAGCAATGGAAGGGAGTGACTGACCATCAGTGGCCACCTGAACCATAAGACTTTAGTGTGTAGGTGTGTTGTCTTACATTTTTTAATAAAAGAACATGATTCACATTTTATGAAAAACATCTCCTAATATTATTACCGTTAGCTGCAATCACTCCTTTGTGTACTTTTCTCATGCACATTAGCTGTTTGTTGGTCCTACTGGTTTGCATGTAGGTTTATCATATTTCCTCTGTTGGGACTGTTTCACTGAGACAGAAAGATTTTGGTAAATTTATTTAAAGCGGATGTGCCATGAAAAAAAAATATTAAAAGCCAGCAGCTACAAATACGGCAGCTGCTGACTTTTAATATTAGGACACTTACCTGTCCTGGAGTCCAGCGCCGTCCGCAGCAGAGGATGAGCGACCGCTCGTCACTCTGCTGCCCCCCCGCCATCCTCAGTGAGGGAACTAGGAAGTGAAGCGCTCCGGCTTCACTACCCGGTTCCCTACGGCGCATGCGCGAGTTGCGCTGCGCCGCTGATTGGCTCCCGCTGTGCTCTGGGAGCCGAGTGTTCCCAGAGCACAACGGGGGGAGGACGGGAGGTGACGTTATGCCCGCAGTCTGCCCGAGACTGTGTGGCCGGAAGTGGGTCTAAAGTCTTTAGACAGGTATCTGCACCTCCCTCCCCCTGAAAGGTTTCAAATGTGACACCGGAGGGGGGGAGAGTTCCGATCAGCGTGAGTTCAACTTTAGGGTGGAGCTTCGCTTTAAGTTGTTATTATCAAGTTTACTTGAAAATATTTTCATTATAAAGTATATTATATTTTTTCTTTATGCTGCCCTAAATGTTCATGAGGGTATTTTGTGTGCATATTTTTACATTTTCATTTCATTGTCAGACAAAGCATTCTTTCTGCAATGATAATGTAGGCTGCATTTTAGCTCCACAATGATAACACAATACTTGGATTAAAGTAGATCCATTGTGCATTGGAAATTTTGGGGAAAATGTACTAAAACTGTAGAGTGCAAAGTTTGGTGCAGCTGTGCAAAGAAACCAATCAGCTTCCAGGTTTTATTGCACAGCCTAAGGCTGGGTTCACACTTGTCCGACAAACGGTCCTACATTGGGAGCCTCATGTAGCATGACGTGTGAAAATCAATGTTTCCCTATGAGAGCTGTCTTAACTGGTCCTACACAAGTCGGTCCGACTTTGAAAATGCTCCCTGTACTACTTTTGGTCCTACATTGATCCTACTTCAACCCATTGAATATCATTGAAGTCGGACCAAAGTAGTATCCTGTTCAAAGTCTTTCAGTTATCAAACGTGTTAAAAAAAGTATCAGTGGGCTAGTTCACACCAGCCAAGCAAACAACATTTTGATGATGAATCTAAGCATGTTTTGTCAGTATACCACTTGATACTTCACATCCCTTCTTTGCACTGTTTTGGGAAGTACATATGTATCTTCATACCACTCTCCACAAGATTCTTGTCTTGCTATTTTCGTTGTATGAGGCCTCGTACACACGACCGAGGAACTCGACGGGCGAAACACATCGTTTTGCTCGTCAAGTTCCTTGTGAAGCCGTCGAGAAACTCGACAAGCCAATTTTCTCCATTCCCGTCAAGGAAATAGAGAACATGCTCTCTTTTTGGCTCGTCGAGTTTCTCGATAGTTTCCTCAACGGAAATGTACACACGACCCGTTTCCTCGGCAAAAAAATATCTCCCAGCAAGTTTCTTGCTGTTTTTTGCCGAGAAACTCGGTCGTGTGTACGAGGCCTGAGAAAGCAGCACTTGTAGTGGTTGCTTTTCACTTAAAGTGGAGGCCACGTTAAGGCTACTAATGGCAATTGTTTGAGACCTGTTTACTAACCACTTCAATACCAGGCACTTACGCACCTTCCTGCCCAAGCCAATTTTCAGCTTTCAGCGCTATCACAATTTGATTAACAGCCGACACACGCTCATGGGGGTGTACACAATTAAACGCACAAAACTCCTACGCATGCTCGGAGTCAATTTGACGCATGCTTGGAATCATTGAACTTAATTTTTCTTGGCTCATCGTAGTGTTGTACGTCACTGCGTTCTTGACGTTCGCAGTTCTGACATTTGTGTGACCGTGTGTATGCAAGACAAGTTTGAGCCAACATCCGTCGGAAAAAAATGTTTTGTTGTCGGAATTATTCTCTGTAGAATGCAATGCAATATGGCTATTTGGATGTGTTCTGGGCATCCCCTGCAACGAAAATGTAACTTATGCTGAGATATTCTCAAATGGAAATCGCATCTAAAGGGATGCAGACCCTCTCATTTTCCTTAGAGGCATGCAGGTCCAGCAATTGATTGATAATTACAAAACCACTCCCATGCAGATTTATTGACATAGACAAACAAACAGCTATTTCTCCAAAATAACAAAAAAAAAGGTAGGAATCTGCAACACAGTTTGTTAAAATCCTTGCAATGTACAAGGGTCACAGAAAGGGGAATGTTTTTTTCTCAACAAAAGTGGAGTTGCTCTTTAAGCTTAGAATGTGGGGAAGCTGTGTTGGAGTGCAAGCAAAAATATTTTTTTTTCCCTAAAGTTTTCTTGCAAGTAATTGGGTATTCTTTACAGCAAATTTTGACCACAGACAATACGCTAAGTGAAAATTCCCTAGCAAAGTGAAAATTTACTTTGAAAAGTAAACATGCTCAGTTGCTTCAGTAAATCAGGGTCATTAAGTTCACATATATTCTCTCCTTCCAAGGGGGTGTCATTGGCTTTTGTAAGCACTATTATGCATTTCCATTTAAAACATATACAATACACTGTATATTGTAAAAGGCCAATCATTTATTCCCAAAATACAGGCATGCATCCAATATCATTGAAATGTTGCCAAGTAGTTTGACTGACTTGGCTTCTCTAGGGTCCAAAGCAAAAATGTATGTTATGTAGTTTTCTATGTAACCAGCAGGTGGGGCTATAGACCTATTTTAACATGTTTCTCCAAATCTTCAAAGTCCTTCAGAGCTCTCCCTTTTTCCATAATTCTGTGCCTTCTAGTTGGCCTACAACACATAGCATGTACAACTATAGCATTATGTGTTGCGTTAAAAGATTAAATCTGCAGTGACGTTTTTATCAATCAAGCAACAGCTGAATGCAGCCTGCTTTTACTGCATTGCATGTTTGGAAAACTCATTGGGTTCTGGTAATCCACTGTTGTGTATGAAACTTTTATTACAATGCGAGCAATGTTTGTATAGAAAAAGTAAATGAGAGATAAAACATCAGTTAAAGAACTTTAAAGTGAAGGTTCACCCGGAAATGACCATTTTTAACCTTAGATTCATGCTTATTTTGTCTAGGGGAATCGGGTAGTTTTTTTTTAATCGAAGCTGTACTTACCGTTTTAGAGAGCGATCTTCTCCCCCGCTTTTGGGTATGGGCTGCGTGACTGGGCGTTCCTTCTTGATTGACAGTCTTCCGCCGGTCGCATCTATCGCGTCACGATTTTCCGAAAGTAGCCGAACGTCGGTGCGCAGGCGCCGTATAGAGCCGCACCGACGTTCGGCTTCTTTCGGCTACTCGTGACGCGATAGATGCGACCGTCGGAAGCCTGTCGGAAGACTGTCAATCAAGAAGGAAAGCCCAGTCCCGAAGATCATACCCGGAAGCGGCGGAGAAGATCGCTCTCTAAAACGGTAAGTACAGCTTCGATTTTAAAAAGCATCAATCTAAGGTTAAAAAATTTTTTTAGGGTAAACTCCCGCTTTAAAAATCGTAAAAAAAAAAATTACTCAACACCGTTTTTGTTACCTTTTAAAGAGCATCCCCCTGAATAACATAAAGGTACACATAAAACCTGCTACGTTAAAACTATACAATAAACATTTACTAGAACCTTCCAATGATTATCACTAAAATTGCTAGTCTTAAAGAGGTTGTAAACCTTGAAAAAAAACCTGCAAGGCAAATGCATAATGAGCTAGTATGCATTGCATACTAGTTTATTATAAAATACTTGCCTCAGAACGATAGCCTGAATCAGCGTCGGCACTCCGAGTACACGGCTGACATCTTCTACTGGAGTTACTTCCGGGTTTGCAGCTGTGATTGGCAGGAGCCACGATGACGTCATTATGAAAATGGCACCAGCGAGCTGTTTCTTCAGTGTGCATGCGCCGATGACGTCAACAGCAGCACATATACTGAATATCTCCTAAACTGTGCAAGCTTAGGAGATATTCACTGTACCTACAGGTAAGCCTTGTTATAGGTTTTCCTGTAGGTAAAAGTGATGTTACAGAGTTTACAACCACTATAAGATTGATGATTAGACACTTAACCACTTTTAGCAAAATAGTTCAGGCAGTAGTTCAGTTATCCTGACTGGGCATCTTATGACATCCAGTAGGATAAACCACGATTGCGCAACTGGGGGGCACGTGCAGCGCGGTGATCTGTAGTGTGGTGTGCCAGTCTGACACACTGCAACACTGATCTCAGTAAAGAGTCTCTGACAGAGGCTCTTTACCACGTGATCATTCGTGTCCAATCACGACTGATCACAGTGTAATCAGGAAGAGGCGTTTATCAGCATTTCCTCACTCGCGTCTGAAAGACGTGAGTAGATCGACGGCTCTCCTGACGGGGGGTCTGTGCTTATTGTTTATCAGCACAGGCCCCCCGTGGATGCCTGCCCAGGACCACCAGGGAATGCCGCCAGGACCACCAGAGATGCCAACAAAGGAAGCCCACCATGTATGTTACCCTGGACCACCAGGAATATGCCAATCAGTGCCCAAGCAGATGCCAATCAGTCCCCAGGGAGATGCCAATCAGTGCCCATCAATGAGTGCCAGTGACATCAGTGATACCTATCAGTGCCATCTATCAGTGCCACCCATCTGTGCCACCTATCAGTGCCCATCTGTGCCACCCATAAGTACCCATCAGTGCAGCCTTTCGGTGCCCATCAGTGTCGCCTATGAGTGTACATAAGTGCCCACCAGTGCCACATATGAGTGCCCATCAGTGCTGCCTATCAATGCCCATCAGTGCCACCCATCAGTGCCGCCTATCGGTGCCCATCGTCAGTGCCACCTCATTGGTGCCACATTATCATTTCCCGTCAGTGCAGCCTCATTAGTCCCCATCAATGAAGGAGAAAACGTACTTATCTACAAAATTTTATAAAAGAAAAACTTTCTTTTTTTTCAAAATTTTCCTTCTTTTTTTATTTGTTTAGCAAAAAAATAAAAACCGCAGAGGTGATCAAATACCAAAGAAAAATGATCAAAGAAAGTTCTATTTGTGGAAACAAAATGATAAAAATTGTATTTGGGTATAGTGTAGCATGACCGCGTAATTGTCATTTAAATAGTGACAGCGCTAAAAGCTGAAAATTGGCTTGGAAAGGAAGGGGGGAAAGTGCCCAAAATCAAAAATGCTGTTTTTTTTTTAATTTCAGATATTTACTTTCATCTTCTCTAGAACATATTGATCTATCTTAACCATAAAAGGCATCGAAACAGGATTTTATCTTAATATTTTAAGAAATCAAGAGATAAATGATGTATTTTTAAACCTTCCTAATATTGTCAATATACTCCTTGGAATGTAACATCCAAAGTTGCACATGCTATGTGCTGTAGGCCTAACAGGAGACACAGAATTACAAAAAAAGGAAATAATTAGATGTAATTTCCTTGTTACTTTAGAACAAAAACAGCCACTTCTTGGGGATTACATGTTTTATTCTTTCATGCAGCACATTTCTTGCAATAATAATACCCTATAATTGAAAATAGAGACTTACTTACTGGTTTATCCGCCACATATGATGACATAATAACCCTACATACATTGTGTAGGTATTTTTATTAAGAACTTTTAGTCACAGGGGTAACAACAGGCCTAATATTGTATATCTTTTTAACATTGGACAATATCATAATGATAAGATGCATCATACTAAAACCACAAACTTCTTGTAGTCTTTAATTATGTAAAACATCCACAAATCACCTGGTAGACAGAGACCAGGCCACCTTTTTCTTCTGTTCTTTATTTATTGATAAAAAAAGGTAATTTTATAATCGCAGATTATTTAAATATAGATTTATATGAATATTTACGTGTAGATCTGTGGGATTTATGGAGAATTATGACATTTTAATATATGGCCATTAACAAGATGCATGAGCTGTAAAAACACGTCACATACTTTTTTGCTCAATATAAAGTATGTAGTATTGGTGTCCACTAAGATATGATTTTAAATAATTTGCACACTTTTAATGCTCACGGTTCCAAGTAAGAAAGTGCAAAAAACTATCGATATTTTTATTTAGAATGCAGGGTGAATGTTACAAAAAAAAAAAAACGGTGTTGGAGCATAACATAAAGCATTTTCCTTTGCTGTGCTATGGAAAATAAACTGTTTCATCCTATAAATACTTAACATCGGCATGTTTATTTTTAACAAAACTATAGAACACAAGATTCTTTAAGGGGCATTTAATAATGGCTGAATCAAGACACAGTCTTGGATTGACTGCATTTGACACCCAGATATTCAGAAGATTTATAACATTCTGTGGAGCTGGATACTTGGGGCAAACACTGCCATTTGAAACTAGGAATTGCAACACAATGCCTCCAATGTATGAACAGAAGCATGTGAAATCAAGCATGACAGATCTCCCCAAAAAAAAAAAAAAAATGGGCAACTTGAAAATGTGAGATGTTCAGAGTATGAATTCACTTTGTAAGGTTGTCCTTTGATGCTTCCCCCACTTCGAAGCCCAGGTAGAAAAATACCTTCATTCCCATTCTTGAGATCTTCACTGTGTGTTGCTGCACTACTCTGCACACTTTTTACAGCAGAAGCTCCCAACAACATACAGTATATTTCCAGCTATGTATGCACCCCAATCACCACATTCATTCTTATGGCTTGGATCATCATTCTCTGGATGACTGTATTTATATTGATTTAGAAACACTGCAACTGATATGAATACAATTGAAATTAACTATAAATGCATTTCGAGATGGCACAGGACACCTGAAGTGATTCATAAATTCAGTAAAGATAAAACCCCATTGTGCTGGAGAGAATGTGTACAGATAGGAACAACTACACACATATGGTGAGACTGTCCAAAGATAAAGGAATATTGGCAGGAAATCCTTGAATACATTGAAGTGATAACTGGGAAAAGGGTACCCAATACCATACAAGCTTGCCTGTTTCACGAATCAAAATAATCAAATATTAGTTATAAGAAAACATTAATTCGACCATTGATAAATGCCGCAAAAGGACTGATACCAAAAAACTGGCTAAGTACAAGGAAACCAGACATAAAAGAATGGTTCGAAAGGGTAGAAAACTATAATAAACTGGAATACCTATGTAGTTGTGATGAGGGCCAACTCAATATACACAATAAGATATGGAGACAGTGGAAATATTTTAAATTAACGGAGCATTATTTGGAAAAATAATAGTAGACAGTGGGTAATTAAAGAAGACTAAAAGTAAAGTAAGGCACAAACCATCAGGGGATAGGGGTGGGAGGGGGTAGGTACGGATTATATTTTCAATTAAATATGTAAAATAATTAATACAACGAAGTAAACGATAAATACATAGAATAACATTCGGAATACCGCAAATGATGTGAAACCAAAGTAGAGACGGAATTAATGATTAAAATCATGACCAAGTCTCTTGCTGTGGTTGAGTCTGAAGTGGTATTAAAAAAAAAAGAAAATAAATTGCCATGTGATAATTAGGCCTCATACAGTCCTTAAACTCTCCATCATGCTATTCTATGTCTCCATGCACACATAGGCTGTTATCAGCAGTTTTGGGCAGTGGCGTTTTTGAGCACTAAAAAATAAATAAAAACCTAGTGGGTTCTGAGAGATGTTTTTTAGCTGTAAAAACGCTTTAACGCTGATAAACGTCGACAAGCACCAATAAAAGCTCAAAAACTTCATTCATCAGCATTTTTTAACGTTTTTGTTCCATTGAAATAGAAAAAAAATATGATAATAAATGCTAAAAAACATCGCAAAAACTTTGAAAAAAGTTGAAAAACTCACTGCAAAACTACTGGCGTTTTTATGACATTATTTTAACATCCAGTGTGCATGAGGCCTATAGTCAGCAAGCTTTCCTAATGCCGTTTACACACTCTCAAAATTTCCGAAAAACAAATGTTCGATGGGAGCTTTTGGTCGGAAATTCCGACGGTGTGTAGGCCCCATTGGCCATTTTCTGTCGGAATTTCCGACAACAAAAATGTGAGAGCTGGTTCTCAAATTTTCCAACAACAAATTCCGTTCTCGTAAATTCCAATCGTGTGTAGACAATTCCGACGCACAAAATTCAATGCATGCTATGAATCAAGTACGAGATGGTAGGGGTCTGTCTGGTAAAACTAGCGTTCGTAATGCAGAACATTTGTCACGCTGTAACGGACTGAAAAGCATGAGGCTGAAAAGCGCAAATCGTCTCTCACCAAACTTCTACTAACACGACTGGTATTGAACTTCCCTTTAATAGTAACATCGTACGTGTTGTACGTCACCGCATTCTTGTTGATTGTAATTTCTGACAACATTTGTGCGACCGTGCTTATGCAAGACAAGTTTGAGCCAACATCCGTCAGAAAAAAAAACACGGTTTTGTTGTCTAAATGTCCGATCATCTGTATGCAGCATTAGTGAGCTTTTAGTAGACTACATGTAGACAACATATGTGAAGTTTTAGTAGAACACCCCTAACATTTACTAACATTTTCAAAGGCCACTTGATACATTTTCCAAAAGATTAACTTAAATGTAATACTAATGCATTTTCTAACACACCTAGATATTTCATAAACGCATACAATAGTGACCTGGTACATGAAATGATGTACCTCCATCTGTAATACTGTAGCTCAAACAAAAAATTCCACATAACCATGGGATTTTTCAGGCGTACATCATGAGACAAAAATGCATAAACATATATTTTATTATGAATATCAAGCAGTAAAAATATTTGTGTCAAACAGTGTTTACAACCACAAGCTAATTTACTGTGGACAATTAATAATTGTATTTTCATATCTTGTTCATGAACAATTATATTATGTTTCCCCGAAAATGCCAGAAGAATGTGAAAATAAGGTGCATCCATTCTTAATTTCATAGATTTTTCAAATTAATCAGTTATCAATACTAAAGGGTTAATTTTAGTGCAAAAATCTAGTGCAACTGTGCATGGTAGCAAATCAGCCTGTTCAGATAAGCTTTGACCAAAAAAAAAAACAACTGGAAGTTGATTAATTTCTTTGCAGAGCTGCACCAGATTTTGCACTCTTCAGTTTTAGTAAATCAACCCATAATGGCCTGTACACACAATCTGAATATCAGACGAAAACTGTTGGCCAAGGAAGAATCTAACGATTTTACGATACCAGATCGGACGATTTTCGTTTAGTCAGTATAGTTGTAGTCCGAGAATACAATATAAATACATTACAACACATGACATTGCTTCCGATTTTTTTTTCTGTCGTAAGAGAATTTTGGTGACCTATTCAATTCCTACTTGCGACTATTAAGCGAAAAAATTTGTACGATCTGTCGTACGATATTCAGATCGTATGTATGGGCCATAAGCCTATGTTCACACTACTGCGATGCAATATACTGCAAATTTGAACTTTTTTTTTTTGTCCTGTGTGAGGTGGAAATTTGCCTTTCGTTTTGAGGTGGACTGGTGCAAATTTATCGCAAATTTCAGGAGACAGACAGTGAACAATTTGCAGAGATGTGAACTGTGTACACTACATAGACAAGTAATATACCGAAACGTGTGGATTGTTTCAGAATGATGTGCTATTACGTTTCGCTGAATCGTTCACAAAATATCGTTGTTTTTTCTGGCAAAATTTGTCCCATAGGAATGAATGGCGAAACTAGAGTGAGATGACAAAAAATGGAAAATCAGGACATGATATCTAAACTGCCACCACTCCCTAATTTTCAAGCCGACCTACACAAATCTCATATCAAAACGTTCATCTATCCCTGCTGCCACTATACGTGTCCACGGCTAAGCTATAGTCCTGATTGTTTTCACAATATCACCATTTGTTTGCAACTCACGGCATCCATTGACATCCATTGAAATGACACTCTAGACACCTAAAATTGGAAGGGCAATATTTAAACTGCGACTGTGCCTTTAATTTTAATATTTCACAGACATACTATGCATATGTCATATCAAAATGTAGGTCTGGGTCTTGTGATTCTCACAATTCATAGCTATTCGCTGTAGGATTTATAGTTTTTAAAATACGACCATTTGAAGAATGACAAGTATTCAGGAGGGGCAAAAAAACTGGCAACCACCAATAGCAACCGTCCATAGCAACCAGTCCATAGCAACCATCCATAGCAAGCAATTCATAGCAACCAGTCAATAGCAACCCTCCATATCAACCAGTCCATAGCAACCCTCCATAGCAACCAGTCTATAGCAACCATCCATAGCAACCAGTCCATAGCAACCAGTCTATAACAACTGTCCATAGTAACCCTCCATAGCAACCAGTCCGTAGCTTTTCTAGTTATTAATTATTATTACTAGTCAACCAACAATAGAATTTTTCTATAGCCTATGGGACAAGCATTTGACTGGAAATGTATGAATCTTCTTAGAACTATCAACAGACACCATAAGCCTTCAATGACAGATTCAACGTTTTTCGATTCTTTGTCGAATCTTCGTCGATCATGTTGAATTATCAAGTTAGTTCTACCTTTATTAATGCTCCTCTTCTTTGGTTACAATCAGCCAATAACATTCATCTTCATCATTATTTTTATTTTACTTCCCCCACCCAATTCCAGCAGCGATCTTTACTCTCTCTATGTTGAATCTTTTCTCTCCTCTTTGGTTACAATCAGCCAATAACATTCATCATCATCATCATTATTTTTATTTTACTTCCCCCACCCAATTCCAGCAGTGATCTTTTCTCTCTATATTGTCGAATCTTTTCTCTCTATAATGTCGAATCTTTCCTCTCTATAATGTCTAATCTTTGCTCTCTATAATGTCTAATCTTTCCTCTATAACGTCTAATCTTTTCTCTCTATAACGTCTAATCTTTTCTCTCTATGATGTTGAATCTTTTCTCTCTATAATGTTGAATATTTTCTCTCTATATAGAATAATCTTGGACTAATAGAGTTAAGGTTAGGCACATTCGACCCATGAAAACGAAAATAAAGCATTTATTTATGTCGTATCTTTCGGTTTTCTTATTCTGTGCGTTTGTTTTCGTTTGTTAAAGCGATAATGAAAATACCTGAAATTCGGACGAAAATGTCTAGTAGTCAATAAACACCATTGCCAATTTAGTAATAACACCTAACATCAATGTTAAGTTAGTGTATTTAAACAAAAATCACAACCACCCCAATTTATAACTATATTTATAAATTAAGGACAGGTATGCCTGGAGGCAGCCTATTCCTCCTTAAAGATACAGGAATTCATTTAGATGGCCAGCAGAGCACAATGATAACTGGAGGTGTCTAGTGTGTCTCGGTGCCAAGTTAGTGATTTTCCTAAATAGTGTTGTCACTGAACACCAATGCAGAATTAGTGTTGCCACTGATTTATGTTTTCACTGAACAACACAGTAAGAGGTACGTTTTGGACTAAACACCAAAGCAACCCCAGGTTTGACATTAACCACTTGCCAACCGGGCCAATTCTGAAATTTCTCTCCTACATGTAAAAATCATATTTTTTGGTTAGAAAATTACATAGAACCCCCAAACATTATATATGTTTTTTTTAGCAAAGACCCTAGAGAATACAATTGCGGTCTTTGCAACTTTTATCTTGCACGGTATTTGCCCAGCAATATGTGATGAGGAGGTGATTGCACTTTGTGAAGCTGTGGGCAGTTGCAGTTCAGCCCCATTCACTTGAATGGGTTACATTTGGCAGACGGTAATGCAACAGGAGGTATTATTCCTGCAGAGAAACAAAGCATTGTGGCTGGGACATGTGTACACCCCTGGCCACTGTCTTTTCATTTAAAGTGGGAGCAGTTGGGTGGGGCAGTAAAAAAACAACTCAACCCAGTGGTTTTACTTTGTAGTTGTACTTCCCCAGCAACTAGTGAAAACGAGCCCTTCTGTTCCAATAATCCAACAACATGTAAAAACAATAAAGACCTGAAAAGGAATTCGAAATCTTCGACACTCTATCCAAAACACAGATAACAGTTTCAGCTGGGGTTTCAAATTAGGAAAGTTTGATAGAATTGATATATTTATGATCTCTCTTCTAATTCTATATAGAGCATATGGTGGCAATCTGCTTCTTGCCAAAAGGTGGCAATGCTGTTTCAAATGTTTTATTTATTTTTTAATATTGGTCACTGGAACGTATAAGCAATTATTGTCACTCTATCATGCTTTGTCACTTATTTTGTGCTTGATAGTAATACTTTGACATTATATATCTACTATATATACAATGTATATACAGTGTGTATATATATATATATATATATATATATATATATATATATATATATATATATATATATATATATGTGTGTGTTTGTGTGTGTGTTTTCACTGAAAATTGCATATTATACTTGGTTCATGCACTAGCTGTGACGGGTTAACCCTGAGTTTCTTGCACAGGGGGAAGAGGTATGTATGTAGCAAAGAGATTTGGCAGAATTCAGGCATATTTCATATATCTGGAGGCACATAGTACTCTGTTCCTGCTTTTCATATCTATCTAATTAAAATCAGCAGGACTTAATACACAGATTTCCTTAGAATACTGTTTTAACACATGTTTCTTAGCAAGGCCAAGGGGTTTATAACCTGAAAGGGAATGACAAATATATAGTATCTGTGCCTTACAGAAAAGGTCATGTTCTAGGGTGTTAGAAGGTGACAGAAATTAAGTCTTGCATAACATACAGAGAACATTTCAGGCTTAGAATATGTGATGTTGTGAAGTTTGTGCAGTGGATATAAACCCGATTCATGAAATTTGACCTGGGCAAATATATCTGTAGTGTTTACTTATCTCTCTCTAAAGCCCTGAGTCTCATGTCTTTATGCTGTTTTGTTCCTCTGTTCCATCAGTGTAGCACCCTCTACCCAGTGTAGGTGCTAAAGTGAGTTTTTTTGTAGTACAGGTAAATTTAGGCAGGCCTAGTCAGAAGCTAGGCCTGCTTGTTTTGATCTGTGGGCTGGGAGTGGCCTAAAGTAGGCTAGTGACTCACAGAAAGCATCATCTTTCGGTTACCTCCCTTCTGCTTCTAAAGACTTCTAGAGGGAAGGTGGGGAATAGGGGTGGAGCTGTCTAGGGTGTTCTGAGGAGCCCTGGCCTATCCCCAATCTAGATTGGCAGGGGGAGGGCCTCCTTAAATACCCAGAGTCAGTCCAGTTGGGGGGGATGGAGTTGTTTTGATGGAAGAACTGGAGATGGAGTATTAGGCTGTCGGGACCTTGGAGGAAGCCCCCCAGTCTTTGGGAGGTGACCTTGGGCAAGGGGCTCGGAGCTCAACAGGAACCCCATACAACCCAAGGGGTGTCCAGAACAGGAGCAGGAGAGGACAGCGGGAATACTACTGGGCAAGTCTCCAGGAGGGATCCATCAGGTGGAGGTGAGTGGCAGGCACAGTCAGGAGAGCTGGGAGAGGCATGTCGGAGAGGACTAGGAGTGTGCAGTCTGAGATGGATGTAGAGCCAGTGGGAGAGACTGTGATGTTACTGGCAGTGAAGTTGGGCTGCTGCAGTAGGGAGGGCAAAGGGCTGACTGGGATCAGTAGTCCACCAAAGAGGGCAGCTAGCACCAGATTTTATTTACTACACCATAGGGTCCCTGCCTGTAATAAGGAACTTTGCTAAGGCCTGGCTGAAATCAGAGTTAGGCCTAACCAAGTGCTAGCTGCACCTGAAGAATTGTGCTGGAGGGAGAAGGAGAGATAGTCTGCAGCAAGTGTTGTGCAGGAGGAGAATATCTAACTTGGCCCAAACCATGCAAGAATAATTTTCTGGGCATCCCATGAATTCCATAACCCCATTCCAGTTTTAATCCCTCATTAAAAATACAAAAACAAAGCTGATGGACTTGTTCATTGTCTTGGAGTGTCTGGAAGTGAATTCTTGTCTGGGCAGGGTGACAGGTGGGCCACAATCGCTCAGCAGCCCCTACAGGGGTACTGCTACATCAGCATTATAACTTCTGACAAGTTCTCCGACATGGGAGAAAAAAGCAGCTGAAAATTTCTGTTTGAGAGCTGATCTATTCACAGCACATCTTTGCAAGTATCTTCATTCCTCTGCCTATGTGGAGGCTGTCACACAGTGTATTCCAAGACTCCAATCCCACTGCTAAAAGAGGAAATAACTATTCTAACACAATGTGCACTTTCTAAAGAATATATAAAGCTTGAGACAGTAGATCATCTGAGGCTGTTTACTTCACTGGGTCTATGTGAGGGTTTACAAAATACCAAAATGATCATCAGCACTAAACAGTAATAGTAACTGGTTCAAATGGTAATAGGGGGGCACAAAAAGTCATGAAGAGATTTTTAATAAACACAGTGCTGCACAGATATCATGGCTGGAACACAGGGATATGCAATAGATTCAAATAAACAGCACTCTATGGGTAGGAAAGGCAGTCTGTTTGATTAGCTGATAAAACCTTTTTTTTTATTTCCACAAGTTCAAAAAACAGTCAATATAACAAATATATATATATATATATATATATATATATATATATATATATATATATATATATATATATATATATATATATATATATATATATATATATATATATATAGTGCTGGATCAAAACAGAAAGAAAACAGAAAGGAAGAACTTGATATTAAAAGAAAAAAAGCTTGACAATTAGAACTGAGAGGGGTTAATTCCAGTCTGTCTCAGCATAGTCCTCCCATGTCATGCCCCTTTCACTAGTGCCCCCCCCCTTTTAACTGGATGAACTCACAGGCAGCATCACAGGCTGCATGAACTCACAGGCAGCATCACCGAGACCTTTCCCATACTTCTTGAATGTTCTGGTGCCTTCTAGAAGAATGGGAGGAGAGGTAAGGTGGAGCTAGCTGCCTGGAGTATTCTGAGGGCCCTGACCAATCCCCAACTTGGATTGACAAGGGGTAGGCCTCCTTAAATACTCAGGGTCAGCCCAGCTGAAGAGGAATTGTTTAGGTGGAAGCTGGAGATGGAGTGTAGGCTGTCATGGCCTTTGAGAGAGCTTCTCAGTCTGGGGGGGGGAGACCTTGGGCCTGGGCTCGTGTGCGGACCGGACCTTCCTAAAACTACAGAGGTGTCCTGGCCAAGAGGCACTGGGAGCAAGAAGGACAGTGTGAGAGCACTGCTAGATAAGTCTCCAGGAGGAACAACAGGAACAGCCAGGAGGGCTGACACACACAGTCAGGAGGACTACCATTTTTTTCTACACCATAGGGGCCCATGGTCCCTGCCTGCAAAGGGCATTTGCTTTGGGCCTGACTGAGCCAGTGTCAGGCCTGTAATTCAGTGCTAGCTGGTCCTGGGAGTTGTAGTTCTACAAGCAAGTCGGTGCTGGAGGTAGAAGAGGAGAAGTGTGTATATACCAGATATATATATAGTTATGTCCATGAAGAATTCCTATTGATCACATGGGCATTCTATATGTACCCCATCCCCATCCAAGTTATAATTCCCTCAAAAAAAAAAAAATTCAATGACTATTTATTGACTGCTGTATATCTGGAAATGTGTGTGCCTGGCTGTGCAGAGTGAGAAACAAACCACAATTACCAGAAGCCCCTACAGGGTTACCACTACATATCATTTTTCTTCATTCAATTAGACCAAAATGTAATACAAAATATGTTTATATTATTTAGATTAATTAAAAGTTATACAGTCTACAAACTATACACTATATTACCAAAAGTATTGGAATGCCTTCCTTTACACGCACAAATTTAATGGCATCCCAGTCTTATGCTGCGTACACACAACCGTTTTTCATGACGAGGAAATTTTTAAAATTGGTCGTGAAAAACGGTTGTGTGTATGCTCCAGAGGATTTTTCTCGACGGGAAAATAGGCCTAAATTTTTTTAGAACCTGCTCTATTTTTTCTCATTGCTTTTTCACGTTGTTCTTTTTCATGTTGTGAAAAACAGTCGTGTATATGCTTTTACGAGGGGGAAAAAACGGTCATGCTCAGAAGGAACTTATGAGATGAGGAAATTAGCAAAAGCAGCCCAAAGGGTGGCGCCATTCGAATAGAACGTCCCCTTTATAGTGCCGTCATACGTGTTGTACGTCACCGTGCTTTGCTCAAGCATTTTTTTTCAGGAACGTCTGTATGCAAGGCAGGCTTGAGAGGAATCACGACAAATCACATAGAGAAAAACGTCGTTTTTTTGCATGACATGAATAACGGTCATGTGTACGCTGCATTAGTCTGTAGGGTTCTATATTGAGTTGGCCCACCCTTTGCAGCTATAACAGCTTCAACTCTTCTTGGAAGGCTGCACACAAGGTATAGGAGTGTGTCTATGTAAATGTTTGACCATCCCTCCAGAAGCGCATTTGTGAGGTCAAGCACTGATGTGGACGAGAAAGCCTGACTCACAGTCTCTGCTCCAATTCATTCCTAAGATGTTTTATCAGGTTGAGGTCAGGACTTTGTTCATGCCAGTCAAGTTCCTCCAGCCCAAACTTGGTCATCCATGTCTTTATGAACCTTGTTTTGTGCACTGGTTCAAATGATTTGGCGGAGGGGGGATTATGGTGTGGGGTTGTTTTTCAGGGGTTGGGCTTGGCCCCTTAGTTCCAGTGAAGGTAACTCTTAAGACATCAGTATACCAACATATTTTGGACAATTTCTTGCTCCCAACTTTGTGGGAACAGTTTGGGGATGGCCCCTTCCTGTTCCAACATGACTGCGCAGGAAGGAGTTACTGACTTCAGTCAGAAAGGAGTTACTGTGCGCGCAGCAACAAGCCTGTTTATCAGAGCTGCTGGCACCAACTTGTCTGGAAGCTTGGGGGCAGAGCCATGCTATAGAGGGACACTGAAAAAGAAAATCAGCTGACCCGGGTTGGGCCGAGCCAGTAGATTGAAGGGGGAGGACCTCTCCACCGTGTCAAGAGACCTCATGTTGTCATAGAAGTTACTGGAGACACAGGAAGGAAGCCGAAGATACACTGAGACCTAGCAAGGCGGGGGAAACAAGTGATTTGCAAGTGAGTGACACTGATCCCATCCCTCAATATCAGCACTGTCACTGACCCCTCCCCCCACACCACCGCTGCTGCCACTGATTCCTTCCTCCACCCCACACCACTGTTGCCACTGATTCCTTCCCCCACCCCACTCGACCACCTCCCACTGATCCTAATTTAATGCAGATAAGGCACCAAGTGAGTTTATTACGACCAAAACAACCCCAGAACCTGTGTAAATAATATTTGTTCAGTTTTAAAGGGATGAGGTGACAACCCTAACACCACCCCTGCCACTGATCCCATCCTCCCACCATCCCTGCCACTGATTATACCCCCTCACCGCTGCCACTGATCCCATGCCATCTCTCAACCACCACTACCACTGATCCCATCCCATCCACCACCACTGCCACTTATCCCATCCAATCGCCCCTATAACTACCATGTATTCCATTCCACCGTGGCCCTGAAGGTTCTAGTTATGCCTCTGCTCTCTTTAGATATTCAGCAGCTGCTCCAGTATCTTGCAGTAGGGATTCTTCTAGATGGAGGAATAGATTTGTAGCACTGGCCCTGACCCCTAGTAGCCTAATGGTGACCTCCAGAATCATAGAGAGCTGACATCCTTGTAGAGTGGGTTACTAGGCATAGTAGGTATAATGCGAGATGGAAAAATTGGGCACCAGTCACTTTTTGGATGCGAACAGATGAGATTTATTGTCTCTTAACAAGAACTGGGGAAGAGAGGGTTAAGGCCAGGACACCCTTAGGCAGATGCAATGGTAATTGGCAGATTTCAAGACAAATTAATAGCCAGACAGCTATACAGGTTGATGGCCTTTCAGCCGGATATGGCCACTGTATTTGTAGAACTGCTGTCTCCTATGGCAACTGAACTCGCAGCAGTCAATAGAGATCTTTACGCGTAACTCACAATAACTCGGTATAGATCTTCTCTTACATTTCACAGTGTCCCACTTTAGATATTCACTCACTGAGCTCCCAGTCTCTCACTGGACTTCAAGATCTCAGTCATCACTGGACCCTCTGAGCTTTTCACCCACTGTACACTGAGGCCCCATACACACCATAGAATCTATCCGCAGATAAATCCCATCAAATGGGTTTCTGCGGATAGATCCTATGGTGTGTACACTCCGTCGGATATTTATCCGCGGATAAATCTCCCCTGGGATGGATTTCCAGCAGATGGATATTTGCTGACATGCTCAACAAATCCATCTGCTGGAATCCATTCCAACGGATTGATCCGCTCGTCTGTACAGACTTACCGGATCCATCCGTCCAAAGGGATTCCCCGCACGTGTCGTAATGATTTGACGCATGCGTGGAATTCCTTATATGACAGCATCGCGCCCGTCGCCGCGTCATAATAGCGGCGACGGCGCGACACGTCATCGGCAGAGGATTTCAGCGCGGATTTCAATGCGATGGTGTGTACACGCCATCGCATAGAAATCTTCTGAAATCCTCGAGAGGATTTATCCGCGGATACGGTCCGCTGGACCGTATCTGCGGATAAATCCTCTCGTGTGTATGGGGCCTGACACTTGCTAATGCTTTCCCACTTCTTCTCCATCCCCAACTAGTGAAAAAGGCTGCTCTGGTACTTCTTTCAGGCTTCCATAAATTGGCCTCTGATAACAGGCGGGATTGTCCCTTAGTGTTGACTGCTTCTCTTTAGCCCCCTGGCCACTGGCAACCGGAATGATCTTTACCGATAGAAACAACTTGATTTCCTATCCAACTGAACCTCTGCAACTTGTTTGAACTTCAGGCCTGAAGTCTCAACCCTATGCTGCTTCTCATACTCCTGGATAGGCCTCAGGCAGCCTAGCAGCCAGGTACACTCGGGATAGGCCTAGCACCCCAGAGCATTTTAACACACGTCCACCCAGACAGCCATCCAGGTGGCACAGAACAGCAATCATCTGACTCCACCCAAATAAATAGGCTCTCCCAGCAGGCCAAGGGGCTAAAGACCCCTGCAAATTGGCCGAGACAACCCATCCATAGACTGGCTTTGCTATGCCCTTGTCAATCTAATGTCATTGGCAACAGTGCCACCCAGTGACAAAAGAGAGAAGTGCAGAAAACCCAGATTTAGGGAAAAGTCAGTGGATCTTCTAACAATTAGCCTGAACACGTACTACCTGGCAGACTAAATTTGTGAGCAACCCTGCCTAAGCACCAGTGTGCTACAGATTAATTTCTCTTTTTCAGTCCGGAGTGTCTGAATGAGAGAAATCTACACCTGTATGGCAAGCTTTATGCCGTGTACACACAACCGTTTTTCATGATGATAAAAATAAAAATTAATTGGTCGTGAAAAACGGCCGTGTGTAGGCTCCAGAGTATTTTTCGCGACGAGAAAAATGGGCATTAAAAAATTAAGGAACCTGCTCTATTTTTTTTTTACGTTGTATTTCATGTCGCTGCTTTTCTCGTTGTGAAAAACGGTCGTGTGTAGGCTTTAACGACGGGGGGGAAAATGCACATGCTCATTAGCAAGTTATGAGAAGGGAAATTTGCATAATCAGCCCAAAGGGTGGCACCATTCAAATGGAACTTCCCCTTTTATAGTGCAGTTGTACGTGTTGTACGTCATCGCTCTTTGCTCAAGCATTTTTTTTCACGATCGTGTGTATGCAAGGCAGGCTTGAGAGGAATCACGTCGAGAAAAACATCGTTTTTTTCCATGACATGAATAACGGTCGTGTGTATGTGGCATTAGAAAAGAAAATGACAAATGAACAACAGGAAAGTGGTGATGGGCAGGCGAAGTTGGGAAAGTAATGCAAGAATGAGAGAAGGTAGGGGCAAGGAAAAGAGGACCAACAAGACTGGCAAAGAAATATTAATGTAAATACATATAAATCTCAGTTGAAAAGTTTAATTAAGCAAGTAGCAGGATTCTTAAGTGAATGACACAAGTGTGGATTCCTGAAAGAACAGGGTAAAATGCTGAAGCAGAAAATAAATGGATGGAAAAACTGAAAGGTGTTTGAGGCATTGTAGTGGAACAAACCAGAAGGCAGATAAATACATAAACGTGCTTAGAGTTCAAATCTGATTTTACATCAACTAACATCTTGTGAAAACAGTGCATGAACTCTAAGGTGGATGCCGACTAGAAAAAGTGAATTATTTTTTTTCTCTGCTGAAAGGGTTACCATTATATACCCTCAAACATGTACTGCAGCTCTTTTGGTATGGTGTTTTTAATGAATAGGAAGTAGTAGCCTCTGGCACACCCTAGACAGCTTAGCAAAAAGAGCGAATAATCATCGAGGCCCAACATGCTAGAACTTTACTGTTTCTGGAGTAGGTGGACTCTTGCCATAATGTGCAGGCATGCACAGCACATTATGGCACACTTACCAGCTATAGTGCCCCTTCCAGTAATGCAGTATAAGTATTCCTCTTTAACCACTTGAGACCCGCGCTATTGACAAAAGACGTCAACAGCGCGGTTCTCAGGTGCCAACTGGACGTCTTTGGACGTCATTTGAAAGCATTACCCGCGCGCGCCACTGGGGGGCGCACAGCGGGTAACCACTGTGCCGCCGCATCGCTGGGGAGCCGATGCGTGTACCTGGCGGCCGCGATGTCCGCCGGGTACACGCGATCGTCGGTGACACAGCAGGGACGTGGAGCTCTGTGTGTAAACACAGAGCTCCACGTGCTGTCAGAGGAGAGGAGACCGATCTGTGTCTCTTGTACATAGAGACACAGCATCGGTCACCTCCCCCAGTCACCCCCCTCCCCCCACACAGTTAGAACACACCCAGGCTACACATTTAACCCCTTCCTCACCCCCTAGTGTTAACCCCTTCCCTGCCAGTCACATTTATACAGTAATTAGTGCATTTTTATAGCACTGATCGCTGTATAAATGTGAATGGTCCCAAATTTGTGTCGAAAGTGTCCGATACGTCCGTCGCAATATCGCAGTCCCAATAAAAATCGCAGATCGACGCCATTACTAGTAAAAAAAATAATAATGAAAAAAAATAATAATTCTGTTCCCCAAATAAAGCTCTATTTGTGGGGGAAAAAGGACGTCAATTTTGTTTGGGAGCCACGTCGCACGACCGCGCAAATGTCAGTTAAAGCGACGCAGTGCCAGAAGCTGAAATTTCGCCTGGGAACGAAGGGGGTTTATGTGCCCAGTAAGCAAGTGGTTAAACCTTTGTCACTGTGCTTACATCTTCTGCCACTCTTCTTTCCAAGTCAAGCTTTTCCATGTTTGCCCTTGGGCAGCCACTGATGTTGTACCTCCTATGCAAGTACACAGTATTTACATAGCCCACAGCACCCTACTGCATGGAGATTGAAACGGGCCAACATTGTAGACTAGCAACTGTGAAAATATCATAAAATGATAAGAGAGATATTTAGAACATAAGTGCTCAGTGCAATTAAAAAAAAACATACAGTGCAAATGTAGTGCTAATAAATAAATTAATTGATAAGACTGCAGTAAAAACATACAACATGTGATAAATGAGTTCAATCAAGTGCACATGGATCATAGGATTACTTCATCCAAAAGTACACACAAAAAAAACATGATTCTCAGTCTTCAATCAAGGGAAAGTAGCATCAGGTCATTTATATTCAAATGTACTTATCTTAACCACTTCCATACAGGGCACTTATACACCCTCCCGCCCAGACCAATTTTTAGCTTTCAGCGCTGTTGCACTTTGAATGACAATTGCGCGGTGATGCTACACTGTACCCAAACTAAATTTTTATCATTTTGTGCCCACAAATAGAGCTTTCTTTTGGTGGGATTTAATCACCTCTGGGATATTTATTTTCTGCAAAAAAATGTAAAAAATGACCGAAAATTTTGAAAAAAAAAAGTATTTTTTTTGTTTCTGTTATAAAACATTGTAAATAAGTACGTTTTCTCCTTCACTGATGGGCACTGATGGTACTGCACTGACGGGCACTGATAATGCGGCACTGATGGGCACCGATGAGGTGGCACTGATGTGGTGGCATTGATGGGCACTAATATGCGGCACTGATGGGCGGCATGGATGGGCACTGATAGGCGGCACGGATAGGTGGCATGGATGGGCTTGGATAGGCGGCATGGATGGGCACGGATAGGTCGCACAGATGGGCACAGATAGGCGGCACGGACGGGCACGGATAGGCGGCACGGACGGGCACGGATAGGCGGCACGGATTGGCACTGATAGGCGGCATGGATGGGCACTGATAGGCGGCACGGACGGGCACGGATAGGCGGCACGGATTGGCACTGATAGGCGGCATGGATGGGCATAGATGGGCACTATTGTATGTGTTGTACTAATAGATGCTAATCAGTGCCAAACAATGCCTGCTAATCAGTGATGCCCGTTGTGGGCACTGATTGGCATCCATTGCGGGACTGATTGGCATCCATTTTGTCTGTCCTCCTCATCCCTGGTGGTCTAGGGTGGCATCCTTTTTTTTCCACTGGTGGTCTATATGCCCATCCCTGGTGGTCCAGTGGGCATCCTCGGGGGGGGGGGGGCTGTGCTGATGATCGATCAGCACAAACCCCCCCTGTCACAGGAGCAGCCGATCGGCTCTCCTCTACTCGCGTCTTTTCCTATTGACATTGTGATCAGCCGTGATTGGACACGGCTGATCATGTGGTAAAGAGTCTCCGTGAGAGACTCTTTACTTTGATCGGTGTTGCGGGGGGGCCAGACTGACACCCTGCAACAACGATCGCCGCAATGTGCGCCCCCGGGGGCGTGCAGCGGCTCAGAATCCTGAGGACGTCATATGACGTCCAGTCAGGATTCTACAACCACTTTGCCGACGTCAATATGTCATTGGCGGGCGGCAAGTGGTTAATCTCCAATATAAAAGAAACTAACCAGATTGATAAGGCCAGGTGAAAATTGCTTAGATTTACTTTTTCATTTTAATAACTTTTCACGTATTCTGGGGCACATCATTCCATTCACACTTAAATCCGACAGAAACAGAAATAAAATTAGCTTTGAGTTAAAAACATAAAGGCGCTCACAGCAACAGTGCTACACCCAATACTGAGGATATGACAGCAAAAGTTTGCAAAGGGAACAGGACACCACTCACAACAGATCTTTCCAGAGTGCTTGTTCCTTCCCCTTCAGTATGTGGTACTTATCATTGCCCATCAGTGACTATCAGTACAGCTTATCACAGCCTTTCAGTGCCGTTTCATCAGTGCCCATCAGTGGAATCTATCAGTACCCATCAGTGCAGCCTCATCTGTCTGTGCCTACTCATCAGTGTACATCAGTGCAACTTATCAGTGCCCATCAGTGCAGCATCATCACTCCTCATCGGTCCAACCTTATCAGCTCACATCAGTGAAGAAGAAAAATTACTTATTTGCTACATTTTATAACCTATTAAGAAAAAAAATTTGCTTCCACAATTCTCTGGCTTTTTTGTTATTTTAGCAAAAAATAAAAACCCAGTGGTGATTAAATATTACCAAAAGAAAGCTCTATCTGTCTCAAAAAAATGATAAACATGTAATTTGGGTACAGTGTTGCATGACCGATGAAATTGTCATTCAAATTGTGAGAGCACAAAAATCAAAAAAATTGGTTTGGGCAGGAAGGGGGTTAAATGTGCCCAGTATTAGGTGGTTACATTTCAGTTTGATCAGTTGTACTGTATTTAATTTTATAAATAGTAACTTGAATCTAAATTAAATTTACTAATTACTATTTGAGACAGACACCAGCCTGCATGCTAATATAAATTGTTTTAGCATGCAGGCAACGTGTACAGATTTTTGTTATAAAGTTCTAGAAGCATAAAGAAGATTTTTTTGGGCAGAAGAGATTTTAAATGTATCTTCTGACTTAAAAATCAACTTCCTAGCAGTGTTTTATTTTTGGACTTTAGCTCTGCATGAAAGCATCTACCCATTGTAGGACATCTGAGCTGGTATCAGTGTAACAAGAGAGGTAACATGCTCATTGACCCTCTAGCTATAAATTACACTAGCCTAAATGCCTGGTGTGCTGGCTTTTTTTTTTTTTTTTAGTGTTTTATTAAGAGCCTATTTGGATCCATGCATGCGAGTGCAGCTACATTTTTTTTAGCATTAGGCAGGTGCATTGTTGCATCAATATAAGTTTGCTTTATGTATGGACATGCATTTTAAGACACTTCTTAAATTCATGTTTAAAATAAAATTTAAAGTGGATAAGAGTGAACAGCCATTGACCGCACACAATAAGTCCTCATACACACGACCGAGTTTCTCGGCAAAAAACAGCAAGAAACTTGCTGGGATTTTTTTCTTGCCGAGGAAACCGGTCGTGTGTACATTTTTCGACGAGGAAACTGTCGAGGATCCCGTCGGGCCAAAAAGAGAGCATGAAAAAGAGAGCATGTTCTCTTTTTCCTCGACGGGAATGGAGAAAATTGGCTTGTCGAGTTCCTCGACAGCCTAACAAGGAACTCGACGAGTGAAATGATGTGTTTCGCCCGTCGAGTTCCTCGGTCGTGTGTACAAGGCTTCACACAGGCATTTACCATACACAACAAATACAATGATATATGTACAATATGTAGATAGTACATTTACAACCCCCATTGGTCACCCAACATGCAGCTGTTAAAATCACCAACATATTGAAGGGCCTCAAAGCAACCCCCTAGGCCATGCCACAGGTTGAGCACCCATGCCCTAGGCAAACCCAGGATTGCCTCCCTCAACAGTATCTAAGGATACCAGCTCAAAGAAAAAAGAACTGGTTAACGGTTAGAACTAAAATACAGAGTACCAGAATATAACTACATCCCAACTCCTGTTGACAGTGTGTGAAGAAACATACCTCTCATAGCTGTTTAAAGAGCAGTTTCCTCCCATACAAAGATCTGTAGACCTTAAGTCCCAAAATAGGACAAACTCAAATGGGCCAAAGCAGAAAAATAATACAAAATCTATGTATAAACAAAACTAACTCTCTAAGCCCACATTTGATATAAAAGAAATAGAACAGAGAGTCCCACTTACTTTACATTGCCAACAAGGAATCCTATAGACACTTTAACTCTATGGGAACATAAATGCAAAAGACCTTGTGTCCACAACTAGGAGTTTATATACTGTAATGTCAACAACCTATTATGTGATGTATCAGACTTTCCCCAATTACTAATGTACTGTAAGTCACAAGTATAGAATTGGCAATTAATAGGATATATCATATGAGGAGGACTAAGATGGTGTCCATATTTTCAGACTCTTGCTGCACATGCATGAAATGCATGACATCATAGCACATGGCACTGCTGGCACAGTAACATCCTCATATGTGGGAAGTCACCAGCACCATGACACATAAGGGCAGGCACCAGGGAATCAATGCAGAGAGAAAAAGGATGCCCAAAGTAACCAAGTAGCTGGAACAGTATCCAAAAGTAATAGATCACAAGCCCAGACAAGCATCCCAGGTCCAGAGGCATGCCCAGGTGATCTGGGTGATGGATGCATGCCACTGAGTCCACCCTTAAAGAGATAGCAAGTGCTCAAATAAATACAGCATAGTTACAATACAAATACAACATATCCAATATACTGTAGGATGTGTATTGCACAGATGTTAAACAGCATAACTGAAGGCCACATTTTTACACAGTTAACTGACACACAAGGGGATTAATCTACTAAAACTGGTGCACACAGAATCTGGTGCAGCTGTGCATAGTAACCAATCAGCTTCTAACTTTAGCTTGTTTCATTAGGCTTTGACAATTGAATGTGGAAGGTAATTGGTTATTAAGCACAGCTGCTCCAGATTCTGTGTGCACCTGTTTTAGTAAATCACCTCCATTGCATCAAAGAGCATATGAAACATCAACAGAGCAGTGACAGGGCACATAGTTATCAATATCTTATTCAAGAAACAGTTTATAACTAGTAGCTTTATTAAGTCCAAGAGGTGAGGGGGCATGCAACTGCACAATCCATCTCATCTCATCTTAACTTGTAACAATCATTTGTTGCAATCTGCATCATGAGGGTTATGTATGTCAAGCGCAACAAATGACACACAGGGTATAACATAGGTATACTGAAAAGCCACGTGTCTGCCCATCGGGGAGTTTAACCACTTCCTTACTGGACACTTAAACCCCCTTCCTGCCCAGAGGACTTTTTGCGATTCGGCACTGCGTCGCTTTAACTGACAATTGCGCGGTCGTGCGACGTGGCTCCCAAACAAAATTGACGTCCTTTTTTTCCCATAGAGCTTTCTTTTGGTGGTATTTGATCACCTCTGCGGTTTTTATTTTTTGCGCTATAAACAAAAATAGAGCGACAATTTTGAAAAAAAAAATATTTTACTTGTTGCTATAATAGCTCAATTAATAGCTCAAAAAAAAAATCGCAATAAGCGACTGGTTTGCGCAAAAGTTATAGCGCCTACAAAATAAGGGACAGAATTATTATTTTTTATAATTTTTTTTTTACTAGTAATGGCGGCGATCTGCGATTTTTATTGCGACTGCGACATTATGGCAGACACATCGGACACTTTTGACACATTTTTGGCACCATTCACATTTATACTGCAATCAGTGCTATAAATATGCACTTATTACTGTATAAATGTGACTGGCAGGGAAGGGGTTAACACTAGGGGGTGAGGAAGGGGTTAAATGTATTCCCTATATAGTGTTCTAACTGTGGGGGAAGGGGGGTGACTGGGGGAGGTGACCGATCTGTGTCTCTATGTACAAGAGACACAGATCGGTCTCCTCTCTCCCTGACAGCACCGCTGTCTGTGAGAGCCGGCAATGAGAAATGATCTCATATGTAAACATATGAGATCATCTCTCATTGGCCGCACAGATGGCCTAGCAAACGGCCACTCCGATTGGCCGTTCACGGCGATCTGTGATTGGCTGTGTCCAAGGGACACGGCCAGCACAGAAGTTCCCCGCTGCGCGCTTTGGAGCACGCGCGGGGAACGCGGAAAGGGGCGGACGTCAAATGACGGCACCCCAGAGAAGTAGAACCACCCTGCGGCCGTATATAGTCGTACGGCCGTCGGGAAGTGGTTAAACTTCCCACCCGTATTGCATACAAGTGATCGTAAATTCATATCCAGATCTCTCGTATAGTTTTGTCTACATAAAACAAGCCACATTCACATCGAAATGGGTAGATGATCCCCATAGATTTACAATTGACCTAAATAAACGATTATCAGGAAGAATAACCTGCCTTCTAGTGTTGATAAATCATCCACCACATCTATAAGCACCTCTAGCAGTGCAAGGATCTCCATTCTTATTATCTTTAAAAAATATGTTATACTATTTTATTTTTTAAAGATGTAGCTAATTTAAACATAATTTGTAGGGTCTTGCACTCAAACTTACTTACAATCGTATCATCTGTAAGGACATACCCCATGTTGTTGTGCTATAAGGTGAAATGCTAATACTTAAGCCCCGTACACACGATCGGAATTTCTCATCGGAATTTTTCCATTGGATATTCCGATGAATTCCATCAGAGTTTAGATAGAGAACATGTTCTCTTTTACTCCGAAGCAATTCTATCGGAATTCCGATGTGAGTTTGGTCGGACAAAGGTCCGATTGTGTGTATCGGGCTTTACCCTATCAAGGGAGGAATGATACCACTTATAAAAATGGTAGGACGAATTGTAAAGAATAAATTCCTTCACACATGTTGCCTAATTTATTTTGTTGTCCAGCGGTTGGCGATGCATAAATGTTTGCAGTGTTGCACTGCGTCCATACCTCTAAGTCCTAGCAAAATTTGCCCGGGGGCGTGGCCTATTGAAAAGCTTAGCACTTTTAATTTCTCTTGCACCTGGAGCAGTTTTAAGGGTTGCTTGTTTATCCAGTATATTTCAGTTGCATTGGATCAGCATTTACACCTGCACCCTGCTTGAAGTGGTTTTACCAGAGCCATTTTATTGGTGCTTGGAGCGGTGCTCCAATAAATATTTACATTGTTCTTGCCTATCTTTCAGTCTCTAAAAATTCTCAGTTTCCCTGCGAAAGAACGCAATTTCAAAATGTGTAGGGTATAGAAGAGAATTATACCCAATATACAGTATTTTGATCAAGGGATTTATTTTCAGCTTAATATGTGATTTTTACTGTATGATATGTTTTAAATTAAAAATATGTTTTATATAGGGATGTATGTCAATCTGTAGCATACATAAGCATTCCCATGAAGACTAGCTATGTGTTTAGATTTACTTAAGGATGTTGGCATTCAGATGGAAACATTTGAGTTTGAATTTGGCTTGCTGCAATGCATGCGGTAAAACACAACAGTGTAAAAAAAGTCTCAATTAGATCCCAGTGAGGCAGTTTTCTAGCAGACCTGATTTATGATCATTTTATTATCTCTTATTAGAAATGCCTACATCCCTCCCATTACAGGCAATCCTTCTTATTATCTTTTCAACTACAAATTTTTCACTGTTGCAGAACTACAAGTGCATACATGGCCTCCTTCATCAAAGTGCTTTTCCTTAGAACTGTCTGTATTGCTCCGTAGCTACCAATTCAATTTAACGTTAAAAGTTACACTTGTTTTTTGCAAGAAAAAGTCTGAATCTGATTGGTGGCAATACAAATCTTTTGAGACATTGATAAATTATGTCCACTGTTATTTTTATGGTTGTGTAGATACAGCCTTTTCCATATTACTGTCCCAAAAACAAGTGAAACCAAACCCCAATGTATGTATTTTAAATAATTGCTTTAATACAAATGCAGTTATTATATCTGAGGGGAAAAAAATGTTTCTTCTACTATTCTGTATGGCAGCGTGTCTATGTCTTTTGCAGTGACAATGTTCCCTTCACACTTCAGTGGTGGCAGCTATAGGTAAGGTCATATATCCACCAGGTGCCTGAATGCTGCCCGGATCAGGAGCAATTAAAGTGCAAGTACAAATTTTCAACCAAAGGTTAGTTATTTCATAGCCAATTACCCAAACAGCTTCACCCCACTTTGAACTGCTTGTGAAGTAAGGACATCTTTGCATCTGCTCTCTCAATGGATTCCCTGTAGCTTTCCTCTTCCACTCTATTCATCTATTTTCTAAAGTACTTACTGCACCCACCTGCCTTTCACCATTTAACTCTTTCACTCATGGAGATAAAAGTCGGACATTTGCATCAAACGCCATCCCAGTGTCGCCCATTATAAAGTCTATTTTTTTTTTTCTATTATATGCCCACTGAGTTCCATTTATCCTTTGAAAAGTGTGACATTTAAAATTGCTATGCACACAATATAAACTGTTTACATGTTTATAATGTATTGTGAAATAATAATAGTTACTCTCCATTCTCTGGTGGCAGACTTATAAAGAACGGCAAACAATGCTTTTTCCGAAGTGTGTCTGGGTCTAAATGGGTTGTGCTTGTGTCTTCTGCTAAATAATAGAATAATGCTATTGTTAAACAGACATGAGACAGCATTGATTTAACTGTTTTGAAATATAATCCATTCCCTGCAATAATTTATCACTTAAAGTAAAATAGTTCATAGAATATTTCAAGGTGCATTGGTTTAATTTATTTATAAATATCTATTTACTTATATAGTGCCAAAATCATTTCAGAACACCTTATGAAGTACATATAATTTTTCCACCAGTCTTTGGTAAAACAGAGTTTACAGTCCAATATCGGGTACCCTACTAAGCTTGATGACAGACGGGTACATTTCTTACGTAGAACAATTTACATAGAGACATCTGTTCATCCTTGAACCCTTCAGAATCTGTGTCATTGTATCTTGTATGAGGCACATATACTGGAGAAAAAGTAAGAAAAAGCCTCACTGCTCATATATAGAAGACATAATAGAAGAACTTTGTATGCAATGTCCTGAACCCTGGCACTTCAGGCAAAACGTGCTATCTACCATGATTTAGCCCTGGTTCACACTGGGTACGATTTGGAACGATTTGAGATGCGATTTGACATGTCAAATCGCATCTCAAATCGGCGGCAATTGTCGGCAATGGCACTGTCCTAATCAGTGCGATGCCGCATCTGCGATTTCAAAAAGTAGTTCCTGTACTACTTTTTGCGATTTCGGGCCGCGATTTACATTAAATTGCGGCCGAAATCGCGGCAAAATCGCGGCAAATCGCGGCAAAATCGCGGCCGTGAAATCGCGGTAAAATCGCGCATTTTACCGCGATTTTGAATTCGCAGCAGTGTGAACCTAGGCTTAATCTGGTTTATGATCCAGATTTTTAGGTAATTTTTATATTATGTTGGTATTTATGTTAACTATGTGTCATTATTTTATGACTAATGTTGGAAAAAGTGGTGTAATATTCGCATTTTGGAAGTTTGATTTTTTGTTATTTTTTTAATCAGTATTATTCTATGTAGTATTTTCATAGGATGGTATTGTTGGTTACAGTGCAGTATTCATTTAGTTTTATTTGGTATTAATTTCTGTTATTGATAATTTATTGTTTATGTGTCTTGTTATTGTGATTTTTTGTGTTGTCTTTGTTGGATGTAACTGTATTTTAGTAATTTCCCTTTGGAATTAATGAAGTATTCTGAATCTGAATGTTGCACCTTGACCAATATACTGCTCTGCAGTCATAAATGCATCATGTTCCTAATTCAGGTTCACTTTTGCTAAGAAACCAATGAGCTTCCAGGTTTTATTACCAAAGCTTAATTGAACAAGCTGGGGATAGAAGCTCATTGGTTTCTATGCAGAAGTGATCCTGATTTTTCAAATAAATAAACCCTATTGTGTACTTAAAAGTGGGGTATGCCTGTATTATAGCCAAACTCTAGGCAAACAAAACAGATGAAATAAATATAAGGGAGTTGTTTTACCTTCTAATAGATGTGTATTTCTGTCTATCAAGGTCTGAAATTTACACACCTCTGCCACACAGTACATATACTACTCACAGGTCTTGCCTTCCCCAGCTTTTGACTATCTTGTGACAAGATTGGCGACATCCAATTGAAACATGTCAGTATAGGCAGGAGGTGACTTTGCCAGTACAGGGGCATTGTTGTAGAGTGTGCACTGTCATCAGAGTTTTTGTTTAAGACCCCTTTCACACAGGGCAGTGTCATTTTCCACATTTTGTCATGTTATAACCAAAAATGTAAATGTATTTTATTGGGTTTTTATGTGATAGACCAACATAAAGTGGCACATAATTGTAATTGGAAGGAAAATGATAAATGGTTTTCTAAATTTTTTACAGCTAAATATCTGAAAAGTGTGGCGTGCATTTGTATTCAGCCCCCCTGAGTCAATACTTTGTAAAACCACATTTTGCTGCATATACAGCTTCAAATCTTTTTGGGTATGTCTCTACCAGCTTTCCACATCTAGAGAGTGACATTTTTGCCCGTTCTTCCTTGCAAAATAGCTCAAGCTCTGTCAGATTTGATGGAGAGCGTCTGTTAAAGCAGATTTAATAAGCACACTTACCTGTGGCAGGTCCCGGCACCACCATCCTCGCTAAGGGAAACAGGCAGTGGAGCCTTGCAGCTTCACTGCCATTTCCTACTGCGCATGCGCGAGTCGCATGGCGCTTTGTGAATGGGTGGCTGACTTCTGGGAGACACACAGTTCCCAGAAGCCAGTGCGCCCCATTCCCCAGAAGACAACGCAAGGAGGATGAGACCGAGGAGCACCGCGGACAAGGAAGGGGCAGATTAAGAAGATCTGCCTAGTAACAGCCATTTCTGGTAAGTATAAAAATATATAATTTTTTTCAAATTTTTTGAGCCTTTTTGGCAAATTTTTTTTTTTTTAGGGTGGACCCTAAAAGCAATAAGAGCAATTTTCAAGCCTTGCCACAGATTCTCAATTGGATTTAGGTCTGGACTTGGACTGGGCTGTTCCAACACATGAATATGCTTTGATCTAAACCATTCCATTGTAGCTGTGGCTGTATGTTTAGGGTTGTTGTCCTGCGACCCTCCGCCCCAGTCTTAATTCTTTTGCAGACTCTAATATGTTTTCTTCTAAGATTGTCCTGTATTTGGCTCCATTCATCTTTCCATCAAGTCTGACCAGCTTCCCTGTATCTGCTGAATAAAAGCATCCCCCACAACCATGTTTCCTGGTGGGAATGGTGTGTTCATGGTGATGAGCAGTGTTAGTTTTAGGCCACACATATTGTTTTGCTTTTGGGACAAAAAAATCAACTTTTTGTCTCATCTGACCAGAGCACCTTCTTCCACATGTTTTCTGTGTCCCCCACATGACTTCTCGCAAATTGCAAATGTGACTTCTTGTGGATTTCTTTCAACTATGTCTCACTTTTTGCCACCCTTCCATAAAGGCCAGATTTGTGGAGTGCACGACTAATAGTTGTCCTGTGGACAGATTCTCCCCCCTGAGCTGTGGATCTCTGCAGCTCCTCCAGAGTTACCATGGGCCTCTTAGCTGCTTCTCTGATTAATGCTCTACTTTCCCGGCCTGTCAGTTTAGGTGGACAGCCATGTCTTGGAGGGTGTGCAGTTGTGCCATACTCTTTCCATTTTTGGATTATGGATTGAACAGTGCTCTGTGAGATGTTGTAAGCTTTGGTTATTTTTTTTTTAACCTAGCCCTGCTTTAAACCTCTCCACAACGTCATCCCTAAAAAAGTGTGTGTTCCTTTGCCTTCATGATGCTGTTTGTTCACTAAGGTTCTTTAACAAACCACTGAGGGCTTCACAGAACAGCTGTATTTATACTGAGATTAAATAAAAACAGATGGACTCTACTTACTAATCAGGTGACTTCAGAAGGCAATTGGTTCCACTAGATTTTAGTTGAGGGTATCAGAGTAAAGGGGGCTGAATAAAAATGCACGCCACACTTTTCAGATATTTATTTGTAAAAAAAAAATGAAAACCATTTATCATTTTCCTTCCAATTCATAATTATGTGCCACTTTGTGTTAGTCTATCACATAAAATTACAATAAAATACATTCACGTTTTTTGGTTGTAACATGACAAAATTTGGAAAATTTCAAGGGGTCTGAATACTTTTTCAAAGCACTGTACATGGTTTTACATCTGCTACTTAGGAATCTTGCAAATCTCATAAAATCTCGCAAAAACAATGTCTTCCGCTTGGTCTCCACCTAAGGGAGAACCCCCAACATGTTACATGCAATTAAGGCTTAATAATAGAAGGCCTCTAAGATTAAGCCCTAAATTAGATGAAACATGTTATTGGGCTCTCCCAAAAGTGTAGACCAAGCTGAGTGCCTTAAGAGTGTGTGGGAATTCACTATGTTTTGTAGTTCTTTTGCAGAATAATGGCAAGCAAAGGCTAGCTAAACTGAGGAGGGGGAAAGGTTTCCCTGAAACACATTCTTTGTGGCATATGAACGGGGAGGAGTTAGAGGAGAACTTATGGCTGTTCCTTGGATTGCAGTTGATTAACAAGCTGTATATCCAGTGCATGGATGCAGCTCCATATAGGTGTTTAGGAATCTTCCCTTCAGCACACACTACATCTTCACTCCTACCAATATTTGTGAGTGCAATTCCTATTGTGTGTGTGTATTTCTATGTATGTGTTGAAATACAATTTTAAACATACTGCACTATCAGTAAAAATATCAAAATAAAGTGCAGCACTAAATGAAATAAAATAAACATATGTATATCCCATAGGGATATATTGTGCAATAATGTATACAATTATAAGCAAAATAATGTGCCAAATATTCCTCCACAGAGTGTCCTTATATAGATCAAATGATAGTAACATAGAGCCGGTCCATTATGTGAATAGTAGAAATGATTATGGATAAAACGATTTCTCCACAATCATCCACCTTTGTATGTTCTCAAAATCCTTGTTCCTCCACCAGTTGTGCCTTCACCTGTAAATGTGCCTTTAAAGCGGAGGTCCGCCAATTCTTTTTTTTTTTTAAGGTCAGCAGCTACAAATACCTCAGCTGCTGACTTTTAAAATATGGACACTTACCTGTCCAGCGCGCCCGCGATGATGGCACCTGAGGCCGACCCATGCCTCGGTCCTCGGATGCTGTCACCACCATCTTCACTTAAGGAATCGGGAAATGAAGCCTTGCGTCTTCACTTCCCGGTTCCTTACTGTGCATGCTGCGCAATCAAAATGGTCCCTCCTGTCTTCTGTAGCCCAGAAGACAACGGGGGACGATGGAATGTGACGTAGACCCCGCAGATTCTGTGGCTGTCTATGCATGGAAGTGGATGTAAATACCTGTATTATACAGGTATCTGCACCCCCCTCCCCCTGAAAAGTGCCAAATGTGACACCAGAGGGGGGGGGGGGTTTCGAAAAGTGGAGGTACCATTTTTGTGTGGACCTCCGCTTTAAGAATGGTTACTCCTCTGGAACTCTCCTCCTAGTATTCCTCCTCTTTAAAACATGCCCATGAACTCCAGTCACAACGGTCTCCTTTTAGTATTATGCCTCCTTAATGCTGCCATGAACTCCAATCACATCGACCACAAGCAAAGCAATCAGATCTTGCAATAGTGTTTTATTATTTTAAAATCTGTACAACATATATGCACAAACATTTGGAAATGCTTAAACAGGCATGTGTGTATTACATGTGCCAACCTTGCCAGGACGAATGTATCACCTTTTAACAGCTCTGCAGCCCCGGCCATCAGTGCTCCATTCATTGCACTGTGACTATCCCTTCCTAGTTCCGCATGTGTCAGCCTCTCAGGTCCCTCCTATTAGTTTTATCAGTCCCGTGACCTCCTCTGGGAAGTCACGAGGAGTGACGAGACCTGAGAGGCTGATGACGTGACTGAAGTTCACAGGCAGTTCTTAAGGAGGAGGAATACTAGGAGGGGAGTTCCAGAGGAGTAACCATTCTCAAAGGCACATTTACAAAGCTTATAAGGTGAGGGCACAACCAGTGGAGGGAGCATAAGGTTTTTGAGAACATACAGAGGTGGATGATTGTGGAGAGATCGTTTCATCCATAATTGTTTCTACTATTTACATAATGGACTGGCACGTTGTTCTTACTATAAGGACACTCTGTGGAGGAATATTTGGCACATTGCACTTTATTTTGCCTTAAATTGTATACATTATTGCACAGTATATCCCTATGAGATATTCCTATGTTTATTTAATTTAATTTAGCGTTGCACTTATTTTGATATTTTTGTTTATTCACATATTTAGGAGGTGTGGGTAGTGATGGAAGCTTTGCTGGATTAGAATAGTAGATCACAAGGTTTTACATATTCACACTGCACTATCGGGTTCTGTATTGCACCCCTCCCATCCCCCCCTTTTTTTTCTTGTTTCCCTTTTTGTATTATATCAAAAAGACTGGAATCCTTTTTGTGGATCTGGTAGATGAGTATAACCTTAAAAGGTGTGTTTTTTATTTACTTTCCAATTGGATCCTTTTTATTGCAGGTTGATAATTTTCCCTGCATAGGGAAACAGTGATCCCTCACTTTTTTCATCATAAGGTTCAAATTAGCAGTGACCAAATTCATTTCCATCTGATGCCCTTTTAATTGTCTGCTTGAAGGGAGCTTCCAGTTCTAGAGGACAGATGTCCACACCACAGACACAACTATCACAAAAAAAAACTAATTGGAACCCTGGCAAGCAGTGGCGATGCTGGAGCCAAGGATTTATTATACATAAGACATAAAGCATACTTTTCACCCTAGAGGTGGTCATCCCCACACAGCTAAGTGTGCAGCAGGATAATACATGACTCATCCTGTCAACAAATGTCAAGTGACCATTTACAGGAAATAAAGAGAGTGTGTGCTTCTTTCATGCCTTTACCTATTTCCTTTGCACTTGTATGGTTTAGCATGTTATTATTAGTGGTCAAGTAGTCAAATGTAACCATCTAATGAATTATTCAAGAATCCAGTGTCCTCTTTTATATTAGTGTTTACTGTATAAAAATGAGTGACTACTTCTAAAGCACATTGCATATGACATTGAGGAAACCTTTGCTATGTATAAAAATAATACTAATTTTAATAATAATCATAATAATATTATACATGTTATTTGTAAGAAATTGTTATTCTCTTCTCTACTGATTATATTTATATAACACAGTATACAGTGTGGCAATGGTAGTATCAGCAATAGTTGCATATACAAATATAATTAAAATTAATTATTTGTGCTGGACTGTAGCATAGCATATACTTCTAAACACAATAAACTTAAAAATAAATAAATAATGAAAATACTTGTGTTTAATAATTCAATTAAAGCAAGTTAAAAGGGGAAGATGTAAACATCCCATAGTTCAGTATCTGATGCCCCAGAAAATGTTATGGAATATTACTAAAGCGGGAGTTCACCCGAAAAAATGTTTTTAACATTAGATTCATGCTCATTTTGTCAAGGGGGATCGGGTAGTTTTTTTAAAAATGAAGCAGTACTTACCGTTTTAGAGAGCGATCTTCTCTGCCGGGTATAGTCTTCGGGACTGGGCGTTCCTATTTGATTGACAGTCTTCCGACAGGCTTCCGACGGTCGCATACATCACGTCACGAGTAGCCGAAAGAAGCCAACCGTCGGTGCGGCTCTATACGGCGCCTGCGCACCGACGTTCGGCTACTTTCGGAAAATCGCGACGCGATAGATGCGACCGTCGGAAGCCTGTCGGAAGACTGTCAATCAAGTAGGAATGCCCAGTCCCGCAGCCCATACCCGGAAGTGGCAGAGAAGATCGCTCTCTAAAACAGTAAGTACTGCTTAGTTTTTAAAAAAACTACCCGATTCCCCTTGACAAAATGAGCATCAATCTAATGTTAAAAATTTACATTTCCAGGTGAACCTCCACTATAGCATAAAACTGAGAATGGGAAGATTCTAATGTACTGAGGCAGTTGAGATATTTTCCTTGTTCAAACCTACGTTACCAATACTTGTGGGGGATGATTCATAAAAATTGGAGAGAAGAGTTGTTGCAAATAACAACTAATAAGATCCAACTTTACATTTTACAAATAAATTAAACAAAAATCAGCCATTATGGGCAACCCCAGGTTTATTCTAATAATTTCTCCAGTTTTAATGAGTCAAACTATAATGAAGATTAAGAGTAGTCGTACATTAGGCATTTCTTTTTAAATGCCTCTATGTGCACAACTGACACACAAGAACGCCAAGTAAATTCCTTCTTTTATTTACATGATTTTTGTCTTCCTGAAATTACCCTGATATTATGAATATTAAAAGGAGGGTCATATTATAACGCAATGAATGTGGCATTCTCAAAATATTTACTGGAGGCATATCCTTACGATGCAAGTTGTTTTATTTACAGCACATTATTACCACCTATGAATGTTTGGTGAATGTCACACTCTCTGCTTAATAATTATGCCCCCATGTAGGTTTTAATGCAAAGTAACAGCAAAAATAAGTTATTTTTTCTATTGAGTAAATCTCCTGATTAAAGTACAGTAGTTATATTCTCTTCTAATGTGTTCCTTAGATCTATGGTTGCCATTTGTACTGTTTTATAATGTTTTACACAGTTTTTTCTATTGCCTAAATTTTTAAAAAGTCGTCATGGTTTTTAGTTTAGTTTCTGTGCCGCATTTCAGCTGTTTAGCTACTAGCAAGCGGTTATGTCTGTTCAGGGCTGTAGTATAAAGGAAAAAAAAATCTGTAAAATATTGGAAGACAGGTTAGTAATATTATTTTTTCACTTTTGTAGATCTACAGAAACCTACAAATTATTATGTAGAAATATATTATTTTTATACTTGCAAGAAAAAAAGCCTTCATGACCAAAGGTCATTTTAACATAGCCTTAACAAATGAATGATGGACACAACATTATTCTGCCACAAGATGGCACTCTACGATGAGCTTTTTTGTCAGTACATCAAATCCATAGGGTTTTTTCTCACTCTCAAATGACAACTACCCAGGTAGCTTGGGTGACATTTGCTCCCCATTATGATATGCACTAATTAATCATTAGTGATCCCAGATGTATACCAGCTAAAAATCCTATGCAATGGGTTATCTCAGCAGGGTCTTGCAATATTGATACAAATTACATACATTCGTTAGACTGGAGTAACTGACTTTTTAAAAAAATTAATTATTGCTGAAGCTCAGAAACTACAGATGCTGTGTGTGCGTGTGTGTGCGCGTGTGTATATATATATATATATATAAAAAAAAATTGTAAGTGTACCTGTCACTTATACCACTAGGAAAGCCATTTTTTTGTGAGCTTAACCAAACTATATCTGAGAATTCAGTAGAAACGAATAATATTACTATTAATTTAGGAAAACAAAACTGCTCGGTCTTCGGAATAAAAGGGACTTCATGGCTAAACTCTGGTCAGGATATAAAAATAAGTATTGTATTTATTGGCGTTAAACACTCACTTTTTTACCCTGAAAATAGAGGGTAAACTGTGCCTGCGTGTTATACGCAGGGGGCTGTGGAAAGTTTTTTCCCTGAAACTTCCCTCCTAAAGTAAGGGTGCGTGTTATACCCCTGTGCATGTTATACGCCGATAAATACGGTATGTTGAGGAACCTCCTCCTCCTGATAGTAATAGGATGTAAAGCAGAGAAATACTTACCTTACTCATTGCTCCAGTGCCCTCTTACTCTTTCCTCCCGCATTGTTTTTGATGATATCAGCAGGGATGACAGCTGCAAAAAGGAGAAGCTTCTTGGGACTGATCAACTGAAGGGATGAAGACTGCTGGAGAAAGGAATAAGATGGAAAGTTATGGTAGATCCAATGGTAGCCCAAAGACCACAGGAAACATACCGTGAACTGAGCAAAGTAAAATTTAAATTTTTCTATTTTGTTTTCCTTTTCCACACTGATTTCTGTAAATGCAAATGTAAGAATGACATTAGAACATGTAATAGCAAGGAATTGCACTTTCAGCCTGAGATTATAGCCCGTCAACTTGCCACAGCTGCTACTATTATGTGGTTTATAAGCATTTAGAATCAGAAACAACTCCCTAGCACTGGTGATTTTATTGCTAGGTTAACAGAGTCACATCTTTCCGTGAACAAAAATTTGCAGATATCCTGCAACTTAATCAGTGATAAAGGTGAATCAAAAGGAATTTAACAGAAGAGGCAATAAACCTAATGCTAAAACTGTAACTTGAAGTTTAAAATGCAACAGGTGTGAAGTTGGAAGCAATATTGGAAAAAAGGTTCAAAATGGTAAAGGACATGCATACACTGCAGAATATTGAAAAAACAGGTACAGGATGGCAAATAATATGAACTCTTCAAGACAATATCCCTGTGACTCAATTGGGTTAACGTGAAAATGTTCTCAGCCAAGTTTGCCATTACATTTGTGGATTTCTGAAGTGGTCTTATTAAGACCCTCAACAATGATAGTCCTATCACTATCACAGCTGTTTTATTGCTAGCTGCTCTTTGTGACAGGCTTCACCTTTTAAAATGTCTCTCTTTATTTGATATTTTCTCATGTGATACTCTTCTCTTCCACACTCAGATTTTTCCTTTTTCTATGTGCACCTTGCACTGCATTGTTGTTGATCCTCAGGCCTCGTACACACGACCGAGTTTCTCGGCAAAAACCAGCAAGAAACTTGCTGGGAGATATTTTTTTGCTGAGGAAACCGGTCGTGTGTACATTTTCGTCGAGGAAACTGTCGAGAAACTCAACGAGCCAAAAAGAGAGCAAGTTCTCTATTTCCTCGATGGGAATGGAGAAACTTGCCTTGTCGAGTTCCTCGACAGCCTAACAAGGAACTCGACAAGGAAAATGAGTTCCTCGGTCGTGTGTACGAGGCTTTACAGTATCTCCCTCAGCAATATAATCACATCATGAATTAAACTTGGGCCGCTGTAAAATTTCATGAAGTTATATGGTTCTCTGTGCAAAATTTTCCATAATGCTGCTCCATGAAAAAAAAGCTAACACTGTTTACTTTTTCTATCACTAAGAAAAGTGGGCTTGTAAACAGAACTCTTTACTAATCTCCAATACCATTTAAAGTGATTGTAAAGTCTTGTTTTTTTTAGTTAAAAATAACAAACATGTTATACTTACCTCCTCTGTGTAGTGGATTTGCACAGAGCAGCCCGGATCCTCCTCTTCTCAGGTCCCTCTTCAGCTCTCCTGGCTCCTCCCTCCTGTTGAGTGCCATTCAGAGCAAGCAGCTCCCAAACCGAGCCACAGCTCCCTGTGTCCATTCAGACATGGAGCCACAGCCCTAGCCCTGCCCTATTTCTCTCCTCATTGGCTGACTGACTTTGATTAACAGCAGCAGGAGCCAATGGCACCATGCTGTTGTCTCAGCCAATGAGATGGGGAGTCCCGGGCAGCCGAGAGAATCCTACAACATCACTGGATCTAAATAGGGCTCAGGTAAGTATTAGGGGGGCTGAGGTAGGCTGCTTAAGATAATGCACTTCTGCCTTTACAACCACTTTAATCGTAACAAGACACAAAGTTCCAAATTATTTCACACAATATACAAACATGTGAAAAAGTAAATTCACTCCAGAGAAATTGTATTTATTTCAACAGGAAAACATTAGATCTTTATTCAGACAGTGCCTACAGACAAAGCTCTTGTACTCAAACAAGTCATAAATAAAATTGACATGATGTATTCAGGCAAATTCGTCACAATGGAAAAGTGAATACATCCCTAGATTTATGATATATCCACTTCAAATCCATGAAATTAGAATCAGGCCTCGTACACAAGTCCGAGAATCTTGTCAGGAAAAACCCGTAATTTTCCCTGACGAGATTCTTGGCAAGAAACTCTTGCCGCCAGAGTGTACTGACTGTCATTTCAAAAGAACCGCGGTTCTCTTGAAAGGAAAGAACGCGGTGACGTCATCACATATGACGAGCATCGTCACATTCAATGCTCTCACCGCCATCTTGCTTCACCCTACCTATGCCTCGGAATCTTCTGCGCATGCGTCACAGTCATTTTGAGCATGCACAGGTTTCCACGGCGACAGGTAATTATACACACGCTCGGGTTTCTCATCGGGAAACAGGCCGACAAGAATCTCGACGAGAAAAAAGAGAGCAGGTTCTCTTTTTTTCTCGTCGAGATTCTGGCCAGATTTCCTGAAGAGAAACCTGAATGCCTCATACACACAAACGGGAATCTCGGCAAGAATCAGTTTTCTTGCTGGTTTTTGCTGAGAAACCCGGTCGTGTGTATGAGGCCTCAGGTATTTCTGATCAGGTACCTGTAAATAGAAGTGCGTATTCAGGGAGAGTCTAGAGTCTGGTGTTCTCTTTGCTGTTGGTGTTTGTGGTGTCTAGATGCCACGATCAAAAGAGTTCTTTAAAAAAGAAGGTTGTGGATCCCTTGAGTCTCGCAAGAGATTTAAAAAGATCACCAAATGATTTGAAAACTTTTGTTTTACTGTAAGGAAAACAGTATATGAGTGATCTACAATTCAAATAACTGCCAATTTGTCCAGAACTGGCTAATCCAGCAAATTCGGCTCAAGAACTTAGGTTTTGGTGCTAAAAGAAGTCTTCAAGAACATCTGGCTTTTATAACAGGATCTGCTGGTAACTTTTGCAGTAACAGCTGGTGTCAAAGTGCACGCATCTACAATCCAAAAGAAATTGCAGGATAAAGCAAATATGGAGTTGTTTTGCCACAGTAGCAGTAGAGATGTTTGGTGCAAATCAAAGACAATATTTAAGGACAAGAACTTCATACCAAATGTGATGCATGATGGTTAAAATGTTATGGTTCAATCACATGCAATAATAATAAAATAAAAAAAAACAGCATTTTTGCTTGTACATGATTGGATGAGGAAAGTCAGCAGAGTTTTCACTTATTTAGTAAGCTCTGGAGCAACTGCACTTTGAAAAGTGCACAGTCTATTTGCCTTTAGTAAATCTACTCCCTTGAGATAACTATGAATTCTGCATCATATCAAAGTGTGTTTGATAAAAACACATGAGGCCCTGTCCAAAAACCTAAGTTACACCTACAGTACATTTACTGTGAGTGGCTGGCATGGGCAGAATGGATGGGTTAGGGGTGAGCAGCATGATTTCGGATCCCGGTACCCAGTCACTTTCACCATGCAACCATATGATCACAATGTCAACAAAGCTGTTATGAATAAATTACATTCATAACAGATGTGTTTCCTATAAAATGATATTGTGATTGGCCCACAGCTATCACATGGCACCTGGGTCAATCACAGCACTCTGTACAATGTAATTAGCTTTAGACAATCAGAGATCACTAGTAATCACAGCTTTTATGAATGTAACCCATCCATGAAGGTTCAAAATATTGGGGGTTATTTACTAAAACTTGAGAGTGCATAATCTGGTGCAGCTCTGCATAGAAACCAATCAGCTTCCAGGTTTTACAGTCAAAATTTATTTGAACAAGCTGAAGTTAGAAGCTGATTGGTTACCATGCACAGCTGCACAAGATTCGGAGTGTTCCAGTTTTAGTAAATCACCACTATTGCGGTTACAGTGATCTTCATTGCAACAGCAATCAAAATGTAAGAAACAAAAAAACAAAAAACAAACCCTGACACTGAACTACTCTGATGAAAGCATGTTAAAAAATGTTAAAAAAGTAAAAAAAAAAAAAAAAAAATAATGTTTTCATTTATATAGCAAAAAAAAAAAACTGTTGCGATCAAATACCACCAACAGAAAGCTCTATTTGTGTGAAAAAAAATGATATATCAATTTAATTTGCATACAGTGTTGCATGACAACAACATTTCCAATTAAAGTAGTACTGGCAAAAAGTGGCCTGGTCATGATTGGGTTAAAACTTTTAAACAGGATTCGGATCTCTCAACATGATATTGATTAAGGCCCCGTACACACGACCAGTTTCCTCGGCAGAATTCAGCTTCCGACCGAGTTTCTGGCTGAATTCTGCCGAGAAACCCGGCCGTGTGTACACTTGCGGCCGAGGAAGCCGACGAGGACCTCGGCGAGGAAATAGAGAACATGTTCTCTATTTCCTCGTTGTTCTATGGGAGCTCTCGGCCCGCCGAGCTCCTAGGCGGCTTCAGGGCTGAACTGGCCGAGGAACTCGATGTGTTTGGCACGTCGAGTTCCTCGGCCATGTGTACGGGGCCTCACACCACTACCACTAGCATTCATCAGTGGACTAGCAAGTCCACTGATGAATGGTTCATAAGAAATAAATGCAGGGTTATGAGTTGGCCTAGCACTGATTGGTCTCATTAAAACCACTTAAGACCCGGACTAAAATGCAGCTAAAGGACCCGGGCAGGTTTTGCGATTCGGCACTGCGTCGCTTTAACAGACAATTGCGCGGTCGTGCGATGTGGCTCACAAACAAAATTGGCGTCCTTTTTTTCCCACAAATAGAGCTTTCTTTTGGTGGTATTTGATCACCTCTGTGGTTTTTATTTTTTGCTCTATAAACAAAAATAGAGCTTTTCGCTATAATAAATATCCCCCAAAAATATATATAAAAAAATGTTTTCCTCAGTTTAGGCCGATACGCATTCTTCTACCTATTTTTGGTAAAAAAATCGCAATAAGCGTTTATCGGTTGGTTTGCGCAACATTTATGGCGTTTACAAAATAGGGGATAGTTTTATTGCATTTTTATAAAAAAAATATTTTACTACTAATGGCGGCGATCAGCGTTTTTTTTTCGTGACTGCGACATTATGGCGGACACTTCGGACAATTTTGACACATTTTTGGGACCATTGTCATTTTCACAGCAAAAAATGCATTTAAAATGCATTGTTTACTGTGAAAATGACAGTTGCAGTTTGGGAGTTAACCACAGGGGGCACTGATGTGGTTATGTGTGACCTCATGTGTGTTTACAACTGTAGGAGGGTGTGGCTGTAGGTGTGACGTCATCGATTGTGTATCCCTATAAAAGGGATCACACGATTGATGCCGCCACCACAGTGAAGAACGGGGAGCTGTGTTTACACACAGCTCTCCCCGTTCTTCAGCTCCTGGGACCGATCGCGGGACTCCAGCGGCGATCGGGTCCGGGGGTACCACGGTTCCGGTCACGGAGCTTCGGACCGAGTTGCGGGCGCGCGCCCGCGACCTCCGGCTGGGTACTAGCACAGAATGTACATGGATGTGCCCAGCAGTGCCATTCTGCCAACGTAAATGTGCAGGAGGCGGTCCTTAAGTGGTTAAAATGTGTGGGCAGTTTATGGAAGAGAACCCACAAACATCTTGCAAATGAAGAAAGTTAAAATTTGTAAAAGTTGATGTCAGAGACTGGGGGACAGTTATGCAAAATGCCTACAATATTTTTTTTTGCAAATATCTGTTTGCACAGAGTGTATTTACTTCACATCTATTGATGTTTTTGTTGAATAGAATAATGAAAGGTAAAGTTGCCTTGTGCTTTTACTCAAGCATATTACCTTCTGTAATATATTCTGTAGACACCAAAAGAAGCTTTAATATTTGTTGTTAAAATTTGTTGAAAAAGTCAACATTTTCCATAGAGTGTACTTACTTTTTTACATGATTGCATATTCAGAAGTAAACAGATTGGAACATGGGGAATGGAAAAAGATTTTAACTGCTATTTACCACTATTTTCATAGCACAAATGTATTGAGTAAAGAGGTTCATAAGAAGACCAGAATTGGAGGACAGGAGGCAAGTGTTCCATTGGAAATGCAGAGAAACCTACTAGATGTACACTTACTGTTTATTTAAAATTACATTGATTCATTAGTTATAAGATATGAATTTCCAGCTGGATAACACCCTGTAAGCAGGGCCACTGATAGGCAGTACAGGAGGGGATTGTATAAACATCACAAAGTTATTTTAGCAGCAGGAGGGGAGGGGCGGGAGCAGATCAGCAGAGACTAGCTGATGGCAGGGAGGGAGGGGGAGAGAGGAGAGCAGCGGGATGATGGAGGCACGTAAACTGACCATGGTATCATGGTTCAGCAGTAATGGGAGGGCAGCACTAGGCAGGATCAGCCTGGTATTTAATATGATAGAAAGGGACAAATTACACAACACCACCACTGTGCTGTTATTCATGCTTTAACCGCTTAGGGACCGTTCACTGTATATATACGTTGGCAGAATGGCACGGACAGGCATAATCACGTACCTGTATGTGGCCCTTTAAATGCCTGCCGTGTGGTCGCTTGCACGCCGCTGGTGGTGCACTCGCGACTTTGCCGCCTTTCCCGTGAGTCGGACCGTGGGTCCCGCGGACTCAATCGCCGGGGGGATCCCCACGATCATCTCACGGAGGTATAGAGCAGCATCTCCCCGCTCTGACTAGTGACAATGACACTGATCTCGGCTCTGTGTACTCGGAGCGGAGATCAGTGTCATGTGGCACAGAGCCCATCCCCCCTACAGTAAGAAACACTATGCAGGGAACACTTAACCCCTACAGCGCCACCTAGTGGTTAACCCCTTTACTGCCAGTGTCATTTTCACAGTAACCAGTGCATTTTTATAGCACTGATCGCTGTGAAAATGACAATGGTCCCAAAAATGTGTCAAAAGTGTCCGATGTGTCTGCTATAATGTAGCAGTCATGATAAAAATCACTGATCGCTGCCATTACTAGTAAACAAATATGTTTTTTTAAAATGCCATAAAACTACCCCCTGTTTTGTAAACGCTATAACTTTTGCGCAAACCAATCAATAAACGCTTATTGCAATTTACCAAAAATATGTAGAAGAATACGTATCGGCCTAAACTGAGGATTTTTTTTTTATAAGCAACTAGAATTAGCGACCTGGCGACTAGGGTGGCACAGCTGGGATATCCTGTATATGTGTCCTCCCCCGCCGTGTGATGATGTCGGGTCGCGCTGGACGGTAATTAAGTCCGTGGCTTTGCAGCCTTCTGCAGGCCTATGCTCCCTTCTGTGATCTGGTGCCATCTTGTGATGGCAGTTGGTATGACAAGACAACTAGCAATGCTAATGGAGCTTCCCTTGTCTGTTTTCACTGCCATCTCCTTCCCTCTAATTAGAACCCCCAAACATTATATATATTTTTTATCCTAACACCCTAGAGAATAAAATGGCGGTCGTTGCAATACTTTCTGTCACACCGTATTTGCGCAGCGGTTTTAGAACCACAGTTTTTTGTGGAAAAAATACACTTTTTTAATTAAAAAATAAGACACCAGTAAAGTTAGCCCAATTTTTTTTTTATATTGTCAAAGATAATGTCACGCTGAGTAAATTGATACCCAACATGTCATGCTCCAAAATTGCGTCTGCTCGTGGAATGGCGATTAAACTTTTACCCTTAAAAATCTCCATAGGCGACGTTTAAAAAATTCTACAGGTTGCATGTTTTGAGTAACAGAGGAGGTCTAGGGCTAGAATTATTACTCTTGTTCTACAAATCGCGTCGATACCTCACATGTGTGGTTTGAACATCGCTTTCATATGCGGGCGCTACTCACGTGTACATTTGCTTCTGCGCACAAGCTCAGCGGCATGTGGCGCGTTTCTGGCTCCTAACTTTTTTAGCTGGCTCCTAGATTCCAAGCAAATTTGTCAAACCCTGCTGTAAGTGGTACCAAACTGTAAACTGTAACAAATACTTTGGCAGGTAAAGAAGTTCCCATTTATGTATTATACCTTTATTTACCTTGAGTTCAGCTTTAACAGAAACCCATAATGCTTCAGATTGCATTGGCATCCACAGAGTTCAGCTTAGACAAATCTGCTCATCTGGGGCCCACAAACGAAATTAGTTGAGTCAATGACATCATCGAATGCACTGACTAACAATTTTTCAGAGCTTCATACAAATATAACTGTGTATGGTCAGTTTTAGTTGTTGTTTTCTGCAGCTCTCAATAGTTGCTCATTATTTGACACCTACTGCATTGCATACTTTACTAAAGTGTACTGTACTATACAATTATATTCTTAAAGCGGCTCTTCATATATAATATGTGAATATAAACCACAAACTGAGAACTGTTGCTAAGCTCTGCATTACACCATCAACTGCAATGCAGGGTTCCAAAATGGCTGTTTATTGCATTCACCTTATAGTTAGTGTCTTACTATATACTACTTGAACATTCCAGAAAATATGGCAAGTTTCCAAAATGATGTGAGAACTTGAGTGTATTTGGAGCATCTCCGTTCTCCTTCATTAACTCTTTATAATCCCACAACAGGGAGTGTCACAGTTGATGCATCCAGAAGTCTATGGACTGCTGGCTTACTCTCCCATGTTGTAGCCATCTGCTGCTAGCACATCTCTAAATGAACACTGACACTGCAGGAGCACAGGATTATTCAGTCATGTTACAGGCTCATATATACTTCATCTCATAATCTTTTCTTCAAAGCTTTTAAGGTCAGGTAAAATGTCTAATAAACACAAAAAATGCATCCTAAAAAAATAATCTGTTTACAAAAACAGAATAATGGTGTGTCTAGAAACTCGTACCTCTGGTAAATAAACCAGGGGGTGGTCCATTTCTAATTAGGATATTTTAACATATACTGTAGTAGCATCAATGTAGTAGGCAAAGTCTAAACCAATGCATTGTTGCAGTTTTATAATCAATGCAGGCCACAAAAACATCAGATAGATTCATACATATGGAGCAGGATGTATTGATCCGTGTGGTAGCAGCTTAGCCGACTGAATCTGTGTAGATACATTCGTCCATAGACAGAGAAAATGATACAGAGAAAGTCAGAGTGAAAGAGAGAGAGATTGACATAGAGAAAAAGAAGAGTAGATAGATAGATAGATAGATAGATAGATGTGTGTAAATATATTGATCTACATCAGAGTAGGGAGAGAGCAGACAGATGAAGATACATATGTATGACTTTAGAATGTAAATATGTATGTTTGTCTATATTTAAAAAAGTGTATTTTTGTGAAAGTTTTTAGGGAGAAACATTTTCCTCCTAGAACTCTTTTTGATATATATATTTTTTTTTTAATATACTGTATGTACATGTATAGGAAAATATTTTGAAATATACCAAAGTGATAAAACAAAGACTTTTCTCTATGGTGTTCGACCACTAACAATATATATATTTTTTAAATTAAGTGTTTTTTGAAAAAATATGTTATAACAATTTCATTAACTCTTGTTTAAAACCAAATACAGTAAAAGGATAGTCATTTTGTTTTGGGTTGAAAATTAATTTTGTATAATTAGTATTTAGTGGGCCTTTTAAATGTGCTCCAAAAGCCCTTTGTCTGGTGGAATCCTGAAAATTCGCTGAATTTTCCCTTTCTGGTAATATTCGGACATTTGGTGTGTCTCTGTCTCAGTACACTGAAAGATCAAAAGGAGAACTACCACTGAGAGAGCTGCTGGCTGCAGTAAGAGAACCAATCTCTATAAAGAAGCGAGATTAGATGAAGATTTGAAAGGCTTCCACAAGGTCAAGGGGGAAAGTGCCTCTGATTTAAAATTTTATTCATTATCTTTAGTCTTTTGATGAGCTTCTTTGGTGCTGTAGCAACAAGAAATGAACCTCAAGTGTTAATTTTAATTACCCCATTAGAAGACAACAGTAAACATCTAAATAAGTCATCTTCTCAAGAGTGTATATTTTTTGTATCAACAGTTAATATGCATTCATGTTTTTATCTCCAGAACTATCCTGAAATCTCAAAGTGGACAAGCGAGTTTGGGGTTACTGTACTGAATTTTTGGTATACATTTTTTATTTATTGACCTATCGAGGATGTATTTACTTACATTAGCAATATAAATTAATGACTTAATTAAATATAGGATGTTGACGTGTCGCAAAACACAAGATCAGTCCCTTTCCCATGAGAATTTAAACATACAGCACACATCAAATTAAAGAATGTGTAAACCCAATTACTAAAATCACATATAATGTTTAACATGTTGATGTTAAAGTATTTTTAAACTTTATTTCCTGTAAATTTCATTAAAAAAATACAGAGAGATCCTGCCATGAAGGTCCTTGCTCAAAGATCTTCTGTAATGGCATACAAATGCCTTGTCCCTGTCTTCCAGTTGATCCCATGCATTGTGACCTATTACAGAAACGTCTAGGGGAAACTATATGTGGCTATCATGACTCAATGCACAGGCATGTTTCACCATTGCCACCATCGGGAAGCCCATCCTAAGTAAGACATGCAGCTGCTGTTGGGCCATGTGCATACAAACAGGTAGTGGCTGCAAAGAGGCTGAGAGGTATCAGCAGCACTTTGAGGCAAGAGGGTTGAAAAAAAGCACAAGGTATTTTCTAAAAAACATAAAAAAAATAATAATAAGTCAATTATTTATAATATGCAGTGCATTCAATCATCCATTTGGAGTTTACATTTACCTTGGACACAGACTACTTGCTCGAAACTCTGTTTTTTTTATCCAGACAGTGCCTAATCAGGCCACCCCACTATTTAAAATGACCTACTTGCTGGTAATCTAGTGTTCTGCAAAGATTTGTTGCTAAGACATGAAATAGCAGGTCTTGTTTTCTCAGTCCTATCCACTGTAGGTTGTTTACTACCTCTCACACAGAGAGCCTAATTTACAAAGGTTTTAAGCTTAATCGTCAGGCCGGCAATTTACAGAAATACATCAGGAATGCTCTACGCTACTTTAGAAAGAAAAACCCATTACGATAAACATGCACAGGTGCATTGCCACATGTGTTCCCAAATCAGGCTTATACCCACACACAATCTCTAAAGTAGAAAATACATTATAACCTTTTTTTTTCAGGAACAGGTGGGCAAGGATTTTAGAACTGAACAAAAATAGTTTTTACAACATTTACTGCAATTTATTGTTGAGCCAATTACTGTTTTGGAGGGCTAAGGCAAGTAAAGTAATAAATATTGCCCTCCCATATTTGATTTTAATTACCATATCTTTTGACCTTTGAAATAATTCCAAATGTATTTTAATGTGTTTATAAGTATGCAATGTATACTATTCTTATTTCTATTATTTTAAAAAAAATGGGGAATAAAGTTACCTCAAATGATAGCTTAAACTATGCTGTGTACATAATTGCTCAACAAAAATGATAAATAAATGTCAAGATTAAAGGGCCCAATGAGAGTGGTATGCATTTTTTGGGGAGGTCTGCTATTTTGCTTTGCTTGGTCTAGTAGCCATCATGTTTTCCAGGTGCATCAGAAATGCCTTAAATTATTGTCTGACTCAAAATTGTAAACACTATATCCTGGGGCACAGTAAAATGTTTTTGGGGGTCATTAGCTCAGTTCTGGACTAAACTGGTGGTAATGCTTTTTTGGGGTTACTACATTGCACTGTACTTTAATAATAGAAAGGCGTTTTTATCACCCACGCAGCCAGACGCTAAAAAAATGTCATGCCTGTAAAATGAAATGTCATAGAGCTCCACCTGGTGACTGGATATGTTATTTACAAACACAGGCCCAGGGGCGCAAGGAACCCTACCTGCTGGCTGCAAAATAATTAAAAAGTACTAATATTGCAATTGTCCTTGTTCAATAGAGTAAAATTCTTCTATTTTATTTTTCTTAGGGCCCATTCACATGAGAAACGTTTTTGACTGCATGTTTACATGCTTTTGAAGCACTTTTCGTGCACGCTTGACGTGCGGTTTACGCGCACTTGAATGCATTTTGCAGTACATTTTTCTATACGTTTTTGGTCTTTCTTGGCTTAAAGGGTTGCAGTGAAGTGCACTCGAAGTGTGTTTGTAGCACGTTCTCTGCATTTGTAGCGTGGAAAAATGCAGCATGCTCCTAATTTTTTTTAACTGGTCTGAACTGCACTGCAAGGATGTGAACTGTGCCCATAGGATTACTTTGGTTTTGGGCTGTCTATGAAGTTGAAATGCAGTTCAAATTGCATCCAACTGCAGCCAACTGAATCCTCATAATGTTTGGTGTGAAATGGCCCTTAATGTGGCAGCTAGTGTTTTAGGTATATATTTTTTTCCCCTAGGCATTATAACCACAAGACAGCAATGCCCTTTTGCCAGACCAGTCACATTTACTCATTCCTGCAGCCATTCTTAGATGTAACACTTCAATGTCCTCCAGCAGTATAAGCCCATTCCCGATGCCACGACAAAGCAAGATGCAACACATTGATTTCCTTCAACAGCAATGCCGTATTCCTGATACCATCTCCAGGTTAACTATCACCAATCACAATATAACACAGATGTGTCTTCCAGACCAAAAGTAACCTTTGTTACAGCAGGTAAGCATAGCATTTGTTTTTTTCAATTCAGGCTAAAACATAGTCACACCTTAATTCCTACTGATGTGGAATTAAATGAAAGAATGATCCCCAAAACGCAATGGCCATCACCAGGTCAGTGTGCAACAAACCAAACATAGCATGGAGGAAATCTTTTGCCATCTAACAGTCTTATATTTTAGCCTTAAGCCTCATACACACTATTACATTTTCTGCAGATTTTTGTCTTCAGATTTACCAAAACCATGTAGTGCAAGGGCCTGCCTGATTGCATACAAATTGGAACTCTTAAGGTTTGACCTCATATTATATGGTTTTGGTAAATCTGAAGACAAAGAATCTGCAGAAAATCTAATAGTGTGTATGGTCTTTTAATAACAAATCTAGTCTTACCTGAATTCCTAACATTTTTCATCACTACTACTGTTGTACAAAAACATATTTTGGAGCAGGCCCTGGACAAGGAGGGGGTGGTCAGGAGTGGCTGCTCGTGGGTTATGGTATCCTGTGAGGTGGGGTTACATTGCCTGGAGAGTTCCTGCTGCTACAAGCTGACAGATGTAGTGACATCACCATCGCTACTCCTGTCAGCTAAGGTCAGGTGATCAGCTGAATCAGGAGGGCAGAAGGGAGCCAAAAGGCAGTAAGGAATGTGCTCTCTCTCCCCTCCAGCTCCTCCTTCTGCCACTGCAGAGCTCCTGCATTAGGAATGTTAGTTTGGGACTGTGCACAGTTTGCTTACCCACCTCATCTCCTCCCAGCTCTAAATGTGGGTAGAGGGCAGGTAAGCAAACTCTGTTAAGTCCCAATCTGACAATCACAATCCCAAACCCCTGCAGCAGTGGCATCTCTCCTCATTAGTTTGCTGTCAAAACTGTTACAAGTCAGCTTGCCCTAGGCTCTGTGTTGGAAGGAGGATGGAAATTCACTGATTAAATTGGAGGGAGGACAGAGTTAAGAAAAACATTTATGCTGGGGATAATAGTGTACTAAGAGGGGGGAAGGAATAGTGCTAGGTGGAGGGGTTTAAGGGGGGAATATGTGTTAGGATTAAAACGGGGGAGGATTTGTGCAGGGGGGTGAATTAAGGAGGTGTGCTTGAAAGGGTGACTTGGGAGGGGGAATTTGTGCCCAGAAGGGAATTATTTTGAAGGGGATTTTTGTTAGGAAGAGTAATTTAGGGGGAGCATTTGTGCTAGTAGGGATGATTGGGGGGATTTGTGCTAGGAGGGGGAATTTGTTCTAGGAAGGGGGATTTGTGCTTGGGGGGAGGATTTTTGCCCATGGGGAAATTTAGGGGGTAGAGGATTTGAGCTAGAAAGGATGATTGCGGGGGATTTGTAATAGGAGGGATGATAGGGGGATTTGTGCTGGAGTGGAGGATTTGTGCTAATGGGGAAACTTGGAGGGGGGGGGGCATTTGTGCTAGAAGGGGGGATTTGGGGAAGATTTGTACTCAAAGGGGAAATTTGAGGGTCAGGGCATTTGTGCTATGATGGGGGATTTGGGTGAGGGGATTTGTGCTACGATGGTGTCAGGTCCTTTGCGGTCCACGGGACAAGGAACACTCCATGGAGGTTGTTGAGGCTGACTGCTGAGGGTTCTGGGACACAGCTACACAGAGTTGCAGCCACAGTCCTGGACAGGGAGTTATAGCATAAGATTCCCCAGGGTCTAAGAGCCAGCAGGTTTTCACCAGAGCCTCTGATGGTGAGGATGGACTACATTGCAGGTGACTCCGGGTCGCGGCCCCTAGGGTCTCCCAGCTCACACTCACAGCTGGCTCTGAAGGATGGAGAGGAAGCAACAGAACAGGGCAACAAGGAATGGTTGGTAGGGAAGCCAAGGTAAGGGTGACATGCAGACAGGGATGGTCAAGACAAGCCGAAGGTTGGGATAATAGGCAGGCAGTGATGGTCAGGAGAAAGCCAAGTCAGTACACGCAACAAACAAAGAGCACACAGCATGGATGACACAGTAACGTCTAACACAAAAGTTGAGCGGCAAGGAACGGCTTACAGTGCACAGGTTAATATAGTATTTTCTGTTAGAGACTGGGGTGGACCCATGCTTTAGGGAAGATTACTGGGGTGGACCCATGCTTTAGGGAAGATTACTTAAGTACACAGGTGAACAGTGATTGGTCTCTAAGCTGACCATAACAAAGAGGTAAGCAGACAGAGATGAACATCACTGCAGATTTGTGACAGATGGGGGATTTGTGCTAGGGGGGGATTTGAGAAGGGAAAGGATTTGATCTGGGAGGGGGATGGGGGCCAAAGATTTGTGTCGGGAGGGTGAATATAGCAGGGGGTTGCACCTGGATGATGGGGAAGTTTGGGGAGAATTTTGGCTTGCAGAGGGAATAAATGCTTAGGGGTTAGAGTTCAGATTAGTGCTTGATTATTATTTTTTTTGGGGGGGGGGGTGGAGAGATTTTTGATGACACATATTCCTCATTTATCTTGGGGGAAGAAGTGCAGCTTATCATCTTCACCCTGGGCACTAGATGACCTTGTCCTGGTGCTGTTTCAGAGACATTTCAATTAATAGTATTTTACCAATTATTCACCAATTATTTATCAATTACTGTATTCAATTAATAACATTACCAATAAGCCACACTGACAAGTCATCTAAAGGAAAGTCTTCCACAAGTCAGAACAGTGAAGAGGTGTGCCAAAAAAGAAAAACAATATAAACATAATTCACAAAAGAGTTTGCAAACCACCCCAAAGGGACTGGTTGCAGAAGTATCAGCCCCTAATTAGCAAACCTTATGTGTGAAAACAAACTACTTTTAACTGCACATATTGCATACTTTTGTATTTCATTAACCGGGTGACTGAACAGGCATTTTTAGAGAAAACTGTAGTTGATCACATAGGGAGATATAGGAGTGTGACCCTTCCTGAATGTAATTTACCTAGTACTTCATGTTCAGCTATGCCTACACCTAGCAGGGCAGAGCTACCACTTCACCCAGATGGCTTCTAAAGCTGAGGCTCACATATTGACTGTGATGACATCTTTCGGCCAAAATAGGGAACTACACCCAGTTCCTTTCCATACACAACTACTGTACTTCATTATATTTACTTGAAGCACGCTCTGTTACCTTTCCATGGGCATAAAGCATATGTTTGTCCTGTGCCCATGTTGTCCATTTCTAAGAAAATGCATTTCATTTTATGTAGAAACTCAGGAAATGTTTTGTTCCATAGGTTTGACTGGTACTAACAGACAAAGTTGATTCATTACTGCTTGTAAAGCTGGAAAATTACACATATGCATGCACAGGATGTATGTGCAGTAAAAGAAGGAGGGTCACAGCCAGGTGGCAGACATCAGTCAAGGTAGTAATTTTCTGAAGGCCAGTGCATTGTGAGAATTGATGGGAATGATGTGGCTGGGGATCCTGGGGGTGAAATGTCTGGCACAGAGAAGCAGGCATGATATTGTCAGAAATGACAGGTACAATTTCAGCTAGAAATTACACACAGCCACTAGGTAGTTTTTATTTATTTTATTTTCTTAGACAGACAAAACATAAAAAAAAAATCATATGGCACACTAAGAAATATATGATTTATTTCTGGGTCAGTCACTAACTTCTGGACTGGATTGGTAATGCTGTTGCTGGGATTTGGGTGGGAGGCCATCTTGTTTCGCAAGTGATCCAGAAAAGTTTAACTGTGTAATCCCCAACTATCAGCATATACATTACTATACTCCTATTATGGATGGCAAACTTTACTTAGTAGCCGTTACTTACTATAGCATTCATCTTAGCACCTACAGGATAGGCATAGTCTGTATCTATGGTAGCACCTGACTTCCACACTGGTCTGACACTTAGGGGCTGTCCTGTCCTGATCCCCAGAAGCTGCAATGCACACCGGGTGCCCTCCCCTCTCCCCCACCCCTTTGGTCATGGGGAGATTAGGCAGGCAATTGCTGATGTGCATCGGCACCACACTTCGCGCCAAAGTGCGTGACATCAATTTGACGTCAGGACACTGGCGCAGGTCCACTTTCCACACGTGGCTGGCCAGCAGGGAGTCGCATTGATACGTTTGCTGCTCTGGCGTCAATACTTCTCCTCAGCAGGCATGCCTGTGTAAGGCTGGGAGGGACTTGGGTTGATTGCCTGGTGCATATATACCCCCCATCAGGAATTTTTCTCAGTTGCACACTCTGGGCACCTTGCACATTTTCTCCAACCATGGCTTCTAATGGGAATACAAAGTAATTACTTTGGAAGTGTATCCATTTATTAAAGGTTTTCTTCTTTTATCACTTATTTTGTTTACTTTCCAATGGAGTTTGCATGTTGTCTTCCACGCATTATCTCCTACACCAGAGTCACTCTCTCTATACTTGGGTCATGGTTCATCTACATTTTCTCTCTTCCCATAGCCACTTTGGTTACTTTCATACTTTGTATGGCAATACTATTGCTTTAAAATTAAAAGTTATAAATGATATATTATAGATATAGATACTTGGAAGCTATTACTCTACATTATCACAGAATGCCACTTGGATATCCTTATCCTTTTAGGGTGCATTTATGTGCGCCGGGCCTCCATGTCTGGGTCCCCATCACCACAGCTCCCAGGATGGACATTTATGATAGCTCTAATTTTTCAATATCACAGTTTTAACCTAAGCCGGTATGTAAGTATTCAAGAGATGTTGCTTTACCTCTCTGTCCCTCCCTGTTATCCGGGTCAACTATTAGACCACATTGATACATATTTATACATACAAATATGTTTTGCAGATATATCATGCATCTGCTCCTGAGGAAGTGGAGCGAGTCCAAGAAATGTGTAGAGCGTACTTGATGCAGATATACCGTACGGATATGTTTTATTCCAATTAGACTATACTATGTAATATTCAATTCCTGCTACTTTTGTTGTTTTAATATGGAGTACATATTGGCTTAAATTATTTTTTTATGTTGTGTGCTATCATGCCTTTCCTGTATTTGCATATTATAATATGTAATTTGATGTTTACATTGTATTATACCATCAACATCTATTTATGTACATATTGCCATGTGCCATGCTGTTTGCAAAAAAAAGTTTTACTAAGGCTGATTTAATGGCCTCATATTGTCAGGAACCATGAATCAGACTGAGACAGCAGTGCAGTAAAAATCACACTTTTTAATTAAATGGTAACATGGTATAAACAGAGACAACATAGTCAAAACATAGCCAGTAACCAGAGCAGGTAGTCAGAAAAAGCCAGTAAAACAGGAATCCAAAGATCAGCGTAGTAGAGGCAGTAAACGGGATCAGGAACCAGAAGGGAACTCAGCCAAGCAAAAGTCTTTAACAGGAAAACACAGCAGAGAGTATCTAGATATGTTAACCAGGCGAAAGCACAGGAGATCTGATCCAGGCAGTTTAACCACCTCAAAACAGGGCAATTAAACCCCCTACTGCCCAGGACATTTTTCAGCATTCAGTGCTCTCACACTTTGAATGTCACACTATAACTATGTGAAATTTTTATAATTTTCTTCACACAAATAGAGCTTTCCTTTGGTGGTGTTTAATCACTTCTGGGTTTTTAATTTTTTCCTAAAAAAAATAAAGACAGAAAATGTAGAAAAAAAACTTTTTTCTTAGATTTTGTCAGTAAATTTTGTAAATAAGTACCGTCATTTTTCTCCATCACTGATGGGCGCTGATGAGGAGGCACTGATGGTCACTGATATGCTGTTCTGATGGGCACTGATGAGGTGGCACTTATGGGCATTTATGTGGCAGCACTTATGGGCACTGATTAGGTGGCACTGATGAGGAGGCACTAATATGCCGCACTAATAGGTGGCACTGATATGTGGCACTGACGAGCACTGATAGTCAGCACTTATGGATGGCACTGATGGGCACTGATAGGTGGCACTGGTGGGCACAGATAGACATTGAATAGGCAGCACTGATGGTCACTGATAGGCTTTGATGGGTACCATTGATGGGCAGCAGTGATGAGCATTGATGGGCAGCACTTATAACCAACACTGACTGGCATCACTAATGGCCACTGACAGATGGCACTTGTGGGCAAAGGTGGGCACTGATTGCTGGCAGTGATGGGCACACATTGCTGGAACTGTTGGGCACTTAATTGTAATCAGGGCACTGATGATTAGTGCCCTGATTACATCCCTAGATGTCCTTTGTGAGGAGATGCCACTGATCGGCTCTCCTCCCCTCATACTCTGTCAGTGTGAGGTGAGGAGCGCAGATTACTGGCATCTCTGTGTTTACATGTGACCGGCCGTGATTGGACACAGCCAAAAACATGGTTAAAGAGCCATGGCCGCGGCTCTTTACAGAGATTGGCGTAGTGCCTTGTCTTAGCAACACGGCCCATGGGCGTGCAAGAGTGGTCGTTCTGGGAGGCCGTCATATGACATTCACCCAGAACGAGAGCCGCACCACCCAGCCTTCATTTGAAGGTGGGCTGGCAGCAAGTGGTTAAATAGCCAGCAGGTCAGCTGATGGGCAGGAAAACAAGACCAGGTCATTCATTGTGGAATGAAGAGTACTGGTAATTAACCAACAGCTGAGCACAGAGCTCTGAGAAGGAAAGGCTAAGCCTAGCCCTGACTCCTCACCCCTTTTTTATGTCTAGATTAGGGATGGGGACAAATACTTAGTATGCACTTCATTTAAAATCCCCCCCCCCCAAAAAAAATTCCACTATTATGTTCAAATCACAACAGTGTCAAGTGCACCAAATCACCACATCCTCAATCCCAGTATTTCCATATCTGGCAATAAGATTAAGCAATCCCTTACTGCTGTCATGTCTAAGAGGCCTGAATGTAAAAGTAAAGGTTCTTTAAGAAAAGATAGTAGGGGATTAGAAGGTTGTTGCAACCACAAGAAAAAAAAAGTGGTTGGGCTGTATCTTTGAGAGGCAGGGCATGGCTGTTTTTCTTTTCAGGCAGTGGATGTGCTATCCTGTCAGAGCACATTGAGGTTCAGACTAGAGCAGGGTCCTCTGTAAATGTGCCATGTTCTTCCTTTTTCTTCTTCCTTCTTCTCATCAAATCTTGCTGTAGCCATAAACATTGGCATTTAGTAGTTGGTTGTATTTTCTGCAGCTGGGAAAGCCTCATTGGCCTTATTCAGTGAACAATCAACAGTCCTGATCAAGCGACTAAGGATGCAATAGCACATGCAAAATATTGCCATGTTATCACTGTTCACAGAGGTGATCGAATGGTGAGTCACAACAGACTGGACACTGGAGGTACATCAGCAGGAGAAAGAGGAGGACTTTCTAATGTAAGGCCTACTTTATTCAGACTTTATACCTGTGTGGTAGCACCAGTCAACAGAGGAACAAGATAAGCAGGAAGGTTGGGTAATGATGGTTGGGCAAGGAGCAGGCTTCTAGGGGTATGCTTCCCCTCAACCAAAAAATGTTTTTTATCTCAACCATTAGCAACATCAGCTGAAAATCTGCTGTGGACTGTCTCTTTCATACTGCAGTGCCTGTGCAAGGACCACACAATTTGGGCAAAGGAGAGGAACAATTACTGGTTGGCCACATTAAAAGGGGAGCTCATTCTGCCATCACAAAGAAAATACAGAATGCACCATCTGCAAAAGGTGCTGCAGATGGTACACTTAATGTTTTTCCCACAAAATGGCAGGTTCCCCTTTAATGGAATGTCTCTCGGATACTCAAGGTGGTAAAGGGGGAGCAGCAGCAGCAGCAGTGGCTGCCTTTGCAAGGCTTACACGCCCTTCTTCACAATGCATCTCCAAGGCCTGGCCACAGGCAGAAGTTATAGACAGCGCATAACCCATATGAATATATAATGCTGAGTGATTTTAGAAACTGGTCCTGCTTGCCCGCCTAGCACACAGGAAGGGGACGAGGAGGAGGATTGTATCATCAGCATGGAGGTGGAGCCTATCACTCAGCATCAGCAGCAGCAGTCTTTAGGGGATCATTTACAGTCCCAAGGAACCCATGGAGTTTTACGTGGCTGGGATGAGGTGGCTGCGGATCCTGTCGTCCTCAGTGACCCAGAGGACTGTGCCCCGAATGCCTCAGCAAACCTACGCTGCATGGCCTCCCTGATCCTGCAAAGCCTGCGTAAGGATCCTCGTATTCGTGGTATCAAGGAGAGGGATCATTACTGGCTGTCAACTCTCCTAAATCCACGTTACAAGAGTAAGGTTGCAGAGCTTATCTTGCCGTCGCAGAGGGAGCAGAAGATGAAACATCTTCGGGAGGCCTTGCAGAAAGGTCTGTGCAACGCGTTCCCAGAACCTGGGGGATTACCAAATCCTGGTCCTGGACAACGTGTTGCTGAGGCTTCGGTGAGTCAAAGAAGGAGCGGTGGAGAAGGTGGCCATCTGACCGATGCGTTCAGACAATTTTTTAGTCCGCAGCCCCGAGGTATGGCCGGTTCCAGCAACCATCGCCAGCGTCTGTTTTACATGGTGCGGGAGTACCTAGGGGCAAGATCAGACTTGGACACCTTGCCCATCGAAAATCCTCTGGCTTACTGGGTCTTGAGGATGGATCACTGGCCAGAGCTTGCACAGTATGCAATTGAGCTACTGGCTTGTCCTGCATCCAGCGTTCTTTCAGAATGCACATTCAGTGCTGCTGGAGGCTTTGTGACCGATCACAGGGTATGCCTCTCCACCGAATCCGTCGATCGACTGACCTTCATAAAAATGAATCAGGCTTGGATCAACAACAGCTACCAAGCACCTGATGCTGATGTAACTGAATCATTTTGGGAAATGTACTAATGGATGCCAATCAGTGCCAAACAATGCCTGCCAATCAGTGATGTCCATTGTGGGCACTGATTGGCATCCATTGTGGCACTGATTGGCATTCATGTTTTGTGTCCTCCTTATCCCTGGTGGTCTAGGGTGGCATACTTTTTTTTTAATCCCTGGTGGTCTAGTGGCCATCCCTGGTGGTCCAGTGGGCATCCCTGGTGGTCCAGTGGGCATCCTCGGGGGGGCTGTGCTGATAATCAATCAGCACAAACCCCCCCTATCACAGGAGCAGCCGATCGGCTCTCCTCTACTCGCGTCTGACAGACGCGAGTGAGGAAAAGCCGATTACCGGCTTTTCCTATTTACATCGTGATCAGCCGTGATTGTACACGGCTGATCACGTCTCTCACGGAGACTCTTTACCTTGATCAGTGTTGCGGGGTGTCAGACTGACACCCTGCAACAACGATCGCTGCGATGCGCGCCCCCGGGGGGCGCGCAGCGGCTCAGAATCCTGAGGATGTCATATGACGTCCAGTCAGGATTCTACAACCACTCTGCCGACGTCAATCTGTCATTGGTAGGCGGCAAGTGGTTAACAGGGGCGTGTAATAACAATTTTTGATGCAATACTTTGCATGAGGCGCTTTGCTGCGCTCCAATTACAGTATCTGTGAGGGTTTGCGGCGGTCCCCTCGGCTCTTGAAGCGATCCGGGATGAGGGGGCGGCGGTTCGTTTTTGTCCGCCCCCTCGCGATCGCTCCCCAGCCAATCCGCTTCCTCCTCCGCCTGAACTGTAAACACAGGCAGAGGAGGAAGTGATGTCACCGCTCCTCCCGCCGGTATTTTCGTCCGGCGGAGGAGCGGAGACATCACACAGTGAGTACACAAGCACTACACTGTCACCTGTACACATAGGCACACAAATCCCCCCCCCCAGTCACCCCCCAGCCCCCCTGTCACACTGTCACTAAATAGCAGTGATCATTTATTTACTGATCACTGCATTTAGTGTCAGTGTGACAGGCAGTTAGTGTTAGGTCCAGGGTAGCCCTCTACCCCCCCAATGAAGGTTTTAACCCCTTGATCACCCTTTCACCCCCCTTTTGCCAGCGTCACTAGGCGATCGTTTTTCTGATCGCTGTATTAGTGTCGCTCGTGCCGCTAGGTAGCTAGTTATTTTTTGAGGTTCGCCGCCATGTTTTTATAGCGTTAGAAAATTTATGGGGGTACCTAACGCTATAAAAACATGGCGGCGAACCTCAAAAATAACTGGCTACCTAGCGGCACTAGTGACACCAATACAGCGATCAGAAAAACGATCGCTTAGTGACACTGGCAATAGGGGGTGAAAGGGTTAACTCTAGGAGCAATCAGGGGTTAAAACCTTTATTAGGTACCCCCATACATTTTCTAATAAAGGTTTTAACCCCTGATTGCCCCTAGAGTTAACCCTTTCACCCCCTATTGCCAGCGTCACTAAGCGATCATTTTTCTGATCGCTGTATTAGAGTCGCTAGTGCCGCTAGGTAGCTAGTTATTTTTTGAGGTTCGCCCGCCAGGTTTTTATAGCGTTAGGTACCCCCATACATTTTCTAATAAAGGTTTTAATCCCTGATTGCCCCTAGCATTAACCCTTTCACCCCCTATTGCCAGCGTCACTAAGCGATTGTTTTTCGGATCGCTGTATTAGTGTTGCTAGGTAGCTAGTTATTTTTTGAGGTTCGCCCGCCAGGTTTTTATAGCGTTAGGTACCCCCATACATTTTCTAATAAAGGTTTTAATCCCTGATTGCCCCTAGCATTAACCCTTTCACCCCCTATTGCCAGCGTCACTAAGCGATTGTTTTTTTGATCGCTGTATTAGGCCGCGTACACACGGTCGAACATGTCCGCTGAAACTGGTCCGCGGACCAGTTTCCGCGGACATGTCTGACCGCGTGTACGGCCTAGCGGACAGGTTTCCAGCGGACAAAAGTTTCTTAGCAAGCTAAGAAACTTGTCCGTCGGACATGTCCGATGGTTAGTACACCTAATCAGACATGTCCGCTGGTTATGATGTGTAACCAGCGTCCCAAAATCCCGCGCATGCATCAAAAAATATTCAATGGACTCAACATGCCTCTCAGCAGTTTCCTTGGGGTGTCTACTTTTCAAAATGGGGTCATTTGGGGGGGGGGGGGTTGTACTGCCCTGCCATTTTAGCACCTCAAGAAATGAGATAGGCAGTCATAAAATAAAAGCTGTGTAAATTCCAGAAAATGTACCCTAGTTTGTAGACGCTATAATTTTTGCGAAAACCAATAAATATACACTTATTGCGATTTGTTTACTAAAGACATATGGCTGAATACATTTTGGTCTAAATGTTTGACAAAAATGTAGTTTATTCGATATTTTTTACTTTTTGTTATAAGAAAAATCATTTTTTTTCAAAATTTACGGTCTTTTTCCGTTTATATCGCAAAAAAAAAAAAATCGCAGAGGCAATCAAAAACCATTAAAAGAAAGCTCTATTTGTGGGAAGAAAAGGACGCAAGTTTCGTTTCGGTACAACATTGCATGACCGCGCAATTACCAGCGCAGTGCCAAATTGTAAAAACACCTTGGTCCGGTCCTTAAGTGGTTAAAAAGTGTTAAAAAAATTGTGATAAAGTTCAAAATAACAGTTTTACACATGGAATCCTCAGCCCAATAATCCACAGTGTCATGAAAACCACAGCACCCAAAGGGATGTGAAATGGTGCAAATAAGAAAAGATCTCCACCAATGAAATCACTGGCGCTTACCAGCTTGCCAGATCTCCTGTTACAGAGATCGTATGCGCCTATGGCTTATTCCCCACCCCCGGGTCTCTGTGCTATGATAGCAAGACGTCCCAGAAACAAGATGTCCTCAATAGTACTGGTATTTAGTTACTCCTCATGCAGAGATAGAAAGCGTGTCAAATAATATTCGAGCCAGGCCAGCTCGATCGCTGTCCGTTGCTTCCGGGACTAGCGCGTTTTTTCACGGTGATGTCAGCACGCCGCTCCTCCCTACGCCGTTTTGTCACAAATTACGTCTTCCAGGGGCACGGACGGCATGCTGACTCATCGCCATATATACACACAACAATCAAAAGGTAACGCCCAGTTCTGAGTTCCTGGTGTCCCTATGTAAAATCCTCCATTTTGGAACAGGGCAAAATGCCCTTACACTACAGAACACTGGAATTAATCTGAATTTAAAACCAATGTTTCCAAATTGCGCATACAAGTCTCATAGAATGAAAAAGGGGAGTTTAAATCTAACCAGTGAGACAAAAACAGAGGGCCAGATTCACATAGAACTGAGGCGGCGTAACGTATCGTAAATACGTTACACCGCCGCAAGTTTTCATCGCAAGTGCCTGATTCACCAAGCACTTGCATGAAAACTTAAGCTGGCGGCCTCCGGCGTAAGCCCGCGTAATTCAAAGGGGCGTGTGCCATTTAAATTAGGCGTGCTCCCGCGCCGGACCTACTGCGCATGCTCCATTTTGAAATTCCCGCCGTGCTTTGCGAGAAGTGACATCATTTTTTCGAACAGCTACGTGCTTAGCGTACTTTCGTATTCCCGGACGTCTTACGCAAGAAAAAAAATGTTTTATTTCAACGCGGGAACGACGGCCATACTTTATACAGCACATACGTGGGCTGTGTAAAGTTGGGCAGGTAAAACGACGACTAAAATTGCGACGGGAAACTAGACTAGCGACGACGTACCGAACGCGAAAAACTGTCGTGGATCGCCGTAAAACCTAATTTGCATACCCGACGCTGGAATACGACGCAAACTCCAGCGGCAGCCGCGGTATTGCATCCTAAGATCCGACAGTGTAAAACAATTACACCTGTCGGATCTAAGGGCTATCTATGCGTAACTGATTCTATGGGCCAGATTCACGTAGATCAGCGGATCTATAGATCCGCTCGATCTACGTGATTCAAGATCCGCTCCCGCAAGTTTGAGAGGCAAGTGGCTAATTCACAAACCACTTACCTCCAAACTTGCGGCGGCGGATCCTAAATCCCCCAGCGGAATTCAAATTCCGCGGATAGGGGGAGTGTACTATTTAAATCAGGCACGTTCCCGCGCCGATTTAAATGCGCATGCGCCGTCCGGGGAATTTCCCGGCGTGCATTGCTCCCACTGACATCACTAGGACGTCAGTGGTTTCGACGTGAGCGTGACTTGCGACGCGCGTGTTTGTGAATCGGCGTACGCAAACGACGTTAGAAAATTCAAATTCGACACGGGAACGCCAGCAATACTTAACATTGGCTGCGCCTGATAAAAGCAGGGGTAAGTATACGACGGGAAAGCCGCTACGGAAACGTCGTAAGAAGACTGCGTCGGGTCCGCGTACGTTAGTGAATTTGCGTATCTCGCTGATTTACATATTATTCAAGGTAAATCAGCGGGAACGCCCCCGGCGCCATTTTTAAATCGAAAATAAGATCCGACAGTGTAACACATTGTAACACTGTCGGATCTAAGCCCTATCTATGCGTAACTGATTCTATGAATCAGGCGCATAGATAGGACCAGTGTAAGTCAGAGATACGACGGTGTATCTGTAGATACACCGTCGTATCTCTTTGTGAATCTGGCCCCTTGAATCAGTCGCATAGATACTCTGAGAGATACGATGGAGTATCTGAGATACTCAGTCGTATCTCTGCTGTGAATCTGGGCCATAATGTTCTAGTCACACTCCACCCACTATAAAAATGGAGAGGTGATGCATTCTTGTTCCCAGGAGGTCACCAGTGGAAATTATCAATATAAAACTCTATAACTGTCAGAAATAAGGAAGGAATTTCACATTAATCTGACTGTTCACACTAGCGCTGCGTATAAAATTGATGGCGCTATATAAGGGCCAGATTCACATAGAACTGCGGCGGCGTAACGTATCGTAGATACGTTACACCCCCGCAAGTTTTCATCGCAAGTGCCTGATTCACAAAGCACTTGCGATGAAAACTACGCCGGCGGCCTCCGGCACAAGGCGGGCCAATTCAAAAGGGGCGTGTGCCATTTAAATTAGGCGCGCTCCCGCGCCGGACCTACTGCGCATGCTCCGTTTCCTAACTCCCGCCGTGCTTGGCGCGCCGTGACGTAATTTTTTCGAACGGCGACGTGTGTAGCGTACTTCCGTATTCCCGGACGTGTTACGCAAACGACGTTAAATTTTAAATTTCGGCGCGGGAACGACAGCCATTCTTTAGACAGCAATACGATTGCTGACTAAAGTTAGGGCACCCAAAACGACGATTATTGCATCCTAAGATCTGACAGTGTAAAACAATTACACCTGTCGGATCTTATGGATATCTATGCGTAACTGATTCTATGAATCAGTCGCATAGATAGAAACAGAGATACGACGGCGTATCAGGAGAAACGCCGTCATATCTCTTTGGTGAATCTGGCCCCTAGTACCTAAATAATAATAATAATCCCCATGCAGATCCCTTTTAAACCGCTAGTCTCCCAGCGGTTCCACTCAGTTCCTCCCCATATGACACCTCAAAATGTAAATTGCGGTGTCAATAGTGCCTATACTATATAAAAAGAGAAAACTGAATAAATATATAAAAATATTTAAAGCCAAAAAAGAGAAAAATAAACTTCATGTAACCCTTTATATTGAACAGTTTGGCCCAGATCCACAAAGAACTTACGCCGGCGTATCTATTGATACGCCGAGTAAGTTCTAAGAAGTTCTAAGATGCCCCGTCGTATCTTTGTTTTGTATCCACAAAACAAGATACGACTGAATGTGGGCTCCATCCGACTGACGTGCGTCTTAGTACGCCGTCGGATCTTAGGTGCATATTTTCGCTGGCCGCTAGGTGGCGCTTCCGTCGATTTCCGCGTACAGTATGCAAATTAGCTAGATACACCGATCCTTAAACGTACGTCCGCCCGGCGCATTTTTTACGTCGTTTATGTAAGGCTTTTTTCGGCGTAACATTACCCCTGGGTCTATGAGGCGTACGCAATGTTAAGTATGGACGTCGGGACAGCGTCAAATTTTCCGTCGTTTGCGTAAAATGTTCGCGAATAGGGCTTTGCGTAAATTACGTTCACGTCGAAAGCATTGACTATTTGCAACGTGATTTCGAGCATGCACACTGGGATACCCCCACAGACGGCGCATGCGCCGTTCAAAAAAACGTCATTTACATGGGGTCAAGATGAATTACCATAAAACACGCCCACATCTTATCCATTTGAATTGCGCGCGCTTACGCCGACACAGTTACACTACGCCGCAAGTTACGCCGCAAGTTACAGTTACACTTACGGCGCAAATTCTTTCAGGATACGGCGGCGTAGTGTATCTTAGATACGCTACGCCTGCCTAAAGATAGGCAGATGCCCATTATGAATCTTACCTAAATCTCCCCATCACTCCGCTGTTATATGAATAAACAAAATATGGGCGGAGGAAGGAGAACATGGGGGAACGATTTGTAGGTTCGAATGTACCCAAACTTCTATGTCCTAAAGGTATAGCATATTTTCATTGCCTGTATTTAGCGTAAATGTGCCAGTGACCTCAGATATAATTTTTTCTATAAAAAAATATTTAGAAAATCAATTCCGAATAAATGAAAATAAAAACAGAAAATATACCAATGAACCAACATCAGTAGATTCACTTATGAAAAGGTCAAGAAGAATTGTGAAAAGATGCCAATCTGCCTGCCATTCCTTGAACGACTACTGTTAACGAGGTCCGCCAAGAGCTCAGAACCAGTACACATCATTAACTTCTAGCCATTTTCTATGAATGCATTGACATCTGTGTCTATATTGAGGCCATGTGGGGTATAACACTGTACCCAATGGATCCATGCCATCTCAATTCCTAGATAGTTCTCTGACCAGTGAGCTACCCCTCCAGTGGGCACTACATTTGTCAATCCCCAAAAAAAGTGTTAGCAGGGTTTCCAATTGTGATGGATGGCATAGTGTTTGGAAACAGAATGAAATATAAAACCACTTTTTATATTGGTGATGTGTTCCCTCAAGCGAACCTGCATGGACCGTTTGGTCCTGCCAAAGTATTGAAGCCAGCAAGGGCATTGTAATAAATACATGATGCCCGTTGAGCTACATGTAATGAATGGTTCAATTTGATGTTCATTAGATGTGCTGGTGGACACAAAAGATTTTGTTTTCTTAAGTTTACTTAAGTGTGCAAATTTTACATCTGCGGCACTGGTGATATCCAGGTTCTGAAAAAAGGATCCCTAAGGGACGGAACCCTTCTGAAAATCACCTGTGGATTGGTTGGCAGAAATGTTTTAATGATCCTGTAATTTCATAATAAATGCCAATGCTTGCGGAGGATTTTCTTGATTAAAGGGGTTGTAAAGGTAAAAATAAATTCCCCAAATAGCTTCCTTTACCTTAGGACAGTCCTCCTTCACTTACCTCATCCTTCGATTTTGTTTTTAAATGTCCTTATTTCTTCTGAGAAATCCTCACTTCCTGTTCTTCTGTCTGTAACTACACCCAGTACTGCAAGGCTTTCTCCCTGGTGTGGAGAAAGCCTCTTGAGGGGGGAGGGGGCTAGCAGGAGGGTCAGGAAACTCTCTACTTTGCAGATAGAGAAAGGAGCTGTGTGTTAGTGGGTGTCCTGGCACTTCTGCTCGCCCCCCTCCCCCCTTAAGAGGCTTTCTTCACACCAGGGAGAAAGCCTTGCATTACTGCGTGGAGTTACAGACAGAAGAACAGGAAGTGAGTATTTCTCAGAAGAAATAAGGACATTTAAAAGCAAAATGGAAGGATGAGGTAAGTGAAGGAGGACTGCTATTTAGGGAAAACATTTTTTTCCTTTACAACCCCTTTAAATAGTGTTGGGTTGAGAAAGATGCGATGAAGGGTCCCTGCTCTTTCTAGGGCCATCCTTCAACAATATAGATCGATCTAACTCAGCCACCTGTTCAATGGTTTCCTCTAAAGAGTCCAGATCATAGCCTTTTTCTTCCAATCTTATGAGTGTATGAGATATGAGCAAGCCCTCTGGATTTGCTCATTCTCTTGATTTCTATGTCTTGTGGTTTTTTTTTAAGTTTTTATTGTACTTTTTTCCTTGCCTGTAACATTTTAATTGTGTTTCATCTGTCTGCTGCTTCCTATTAGAATACTCCTTTAAAAACATATGTGGTGCTGTTTATTAGTCATATTCATGCCTTTGCCCATGAATTTCATATGCTGCTAAGAGACAAACTTGACAGGCGTGAAGTATCCAGCTAGAGAACCCTACCCATAAATTGGGATTGATGTTTTGATGTGATTTTTTTTAAGCAAATTGCAACATGCTGGCTTAAAAGTCTATTTTGAAGTTTGTTTTCTAGTAGCTCTTGACTGGTGTCTAATTTGAAACATGTGCTTGTGCAGTAAATATGCAAGCATTCCTGCTATATATTTAAATTCTTAGCCTCTTAAGGACAGACGTGAAAAGTATGGAACTACTGATCAAAAATGGAGCTATTTTAAGAATGAAAAAAAGCTGACCAGCTTTTGTGTTTCTTGGTAATTTGTATTACACAAAATTCATTTTCCACCATCTGTCAAAATTATTGTAAGATACGTGAAAACTATGTAAGTTTGATGCAGCACAAATGAGCCTGACCTCTTTCACATATATGTATTTGTATTTAACCATCCATGAAAACAGATGCTTGTGCTTTGTTACTGTTGACATGGCTCAAATAGAATTTAACAATATCAGATCAGTCAAAAATATTAACATATGCACATATGAATTTGATGATCTCATTCAAGCCATCACTTGGCTTCAGTCTGCCATCAGTTGACATTTCCTCCATTTCAAAAGTGTTTTTCTTGCTATTAATTAAAGTATTAGCTTTAATAGAAAGGAAACATTCAATCAATTTTTTTAATTAAAATTCATGTTATAACTGCAAAGTTTCAGATCATTACACTTGTATTTTATTGACCTTTCACAATTAAATAGGGAAGATTTCATTGATGGCACATTGGTAGATAGGAAATGTGTTTTATTGCAAATGTACTCTCATTCTGATGTTTTGAATTGGCAACCACCATGTGAAAAAAGATCATTAGATATCACTAGATGAAGAACCCACACTGGGAGTAAAAATTTTCAATATCTTACTACAATACACAGCATTGTGCCAGAGGGGGTGAGGTCACCCGTACACGTCATTGGGTAACCCCATGCTTTCTCCTTGTGTCAGAGTGAGGGCGGGGTCACGGATGGCACACCAGGCGTTTTTTTTCCAGATTGTTCGAGACAGGATTACACTGTTGGAACCTTTTTTTTTAAATAAAGGACTTGTCCCCCCGTTACCAATTCACAAAGGGGGGACGGGATCTGGAGTTCACCTTTGTTAAAGGGGGCTTCCAGATTCCGATAAGCCCCCCCGCTCGCAGACCCCCAGAACCACCGGGCAAGGGTTGTGGGGATGAGGCCCTTGTCCCCATCAACATGGGGATATCCTCCCCATGTTGAGGGCATGTGGCCTGGTATGGTTCAGGAGGGGGAGGGGCGCTCTCTCGCCCCCTCTTTTTCTGCGACCTGCCAGGTTGCGTGCTCAGATAAGGGTCTGGTATGTATTTTTGGGTGGACCCCTACGCTATTTTTTTTTAAATGGCCGCAGGGTTTCCCTTAATATCCATACCAGACCTAAAGAGCCTGGTAAGCAATTTTTTTTAAATTTTGGTTCTGGTTCCCCTTAATATTCATACCAGACCCAAAGGGCCTGGTAATGGACTGGGGGGAACCCATGCCTTTTTTTTCCAATGAATTGTATCTGTATTGCCTTTAGAAATGTCATTTTGCTGCAGGGACTGTTCTAAACACGGGTAAAATGCACCACTTTACAGGCATACTATAGACACCTCCCAGGTACAACATTTAAGGGAATATTTCACTTTAATTGTTTCACTTTAAGCATTATTAAAATCACTGCTTCCAAAAAAACTTCAGTTTTTAAAACTTTTTTTGCATTGATACACGTCCCCTGGGGCAGGACCCAGGTCCCCAAATACTTTTTACTACAATAACTTACATATAAGCCTTTAAAATTAGCACTTTTGGTTTTTCATGTTAGTGTCCCATAGACTTTAACGGGGTTCTGTGTCTTTCGAATTTTCCCTGAACTCAGCATATTGTTCGGTGTTCACTAGAACATCCGAACAACCAAAGTTCGGCCAAACTTATGCTCGGGCCAAACCGTTCGCCCATCCCGACTGTCCAGTCACTATACAATTTTTGTGACTATTGTCTCTCAAAAATACACTCAAATAATATCCTCTAATGTTTATTGCAAGAAAAAACCTGGCTTGTGGCAGCCCTATTTTAAAACTTTCTTCCAAAGTCACTTACATATTATCCAGACACCTTACAATAGTTTGGGGTATTTCATGTTTATTGCAAGATAAAACATACCTAATCTCTCTCTTACATAGGGGCCTAAGCAAGCTACTTACACACTGTCCAGTCAGTTATGAAACAATAATTGGGGCTATTGTCTCTCAAACAATACACTCCAGTTTATTTCAAGGTAAAACCTTCTTGGTCTCTACCTTCTTAAATGCAACCAAGATGCCTACATATTGTTTAATATTTAAGGCAATTGGGCTCCATTCACAGAATGAACTCACGTGAGATCTTTAGGTGTATAGGACACATTTTGCTTAAATATCTCATGCGATCCTGAAACTGTCAATTCACTAGATCATTTGTGCATCTAAATATCTCATGCTATCCTGAAACTGTCAATTCACAAGACCGTTTGTGCAGTATTTATTGATAAATGCTAAAACCACTTGGTAAATATCACATGAAAAGGCATTAAAATCCATTCACAGAAAGAAAGAAATAATTAAATGCATACGTACATTAAGTAGTAGCCCAGACATGCAGTATTTGTGGAATATGTACCGATTGTTAAGGAGTGAGTGGCTGTCCGATCCTTAACAACCAGTAAACATCATGGTTGCCAAAGAGTGGGCAGCCGTCTGTTACGACCCTGCTCTCTGAATTTATTAGTAGGTGTAGATCCCAGCTGCGGAGGCTTATCAGTTCTGAACCACCAATTAACTCTCAATACTGAACAGAGAATATGGGGTTAGGTCATCATATCCTCCATGGGAAACCAAACATGAATAAGGGACAGCTTATTACTTCATAAGCTTAACGTGTGGAAATAAACTATATAGACAGTCTCTACTTTAGTGAATAGTCACTATAAGAATATGTTATAGCAGTGTTACTTAAGTAGCGTGGTCTCAGGTTAGTATAGTTAGTAATGTACGATTGATTCAAATAAACCAAGTTGCTAGCATAGGACACAGTTCATCTCACAATGGGATATACATTGCATGTATACTGGTGAGTCATGTATATACAGTCCCTTGGTACAGTGTGCAGATAGTAGACTATAACAGATTGTATACTGAGGACAAGATACTTGCGGTTCTGTTGTAATGAGATGGTTGAATAGTGGGAGTACACTCAGATCTTCCTGTAGAATCACCAGGCTGTTGGAAGCTGAATATCCAGGCAATGATGCAGATGCAGACTTGCTGGGTTGGTAACAGGACTGACAGAGTATACAGGATGGTGAGTCCTAGCTTCTGCAGAGTTGGTGTGAGATGACCTCCAGCAGTCTCAGGCTGTAACAGTGCCAGGGGTTGTTTGGAAGGTTTCTGCGGTCCCAGATGGCGGCAGGGGTCCAACGACAATATCGGAACACCCTGCCGATATCTCTGGCAGTTTAAATAGCCCCGAATTCGCGGGGAAAAGCGCAGCTCCACGCTGGGTCGCACTTCCGCGTTCCAGCGTGGAGCGCAAGCGTCCGCGCACCGGAAGTGACGCGGACGGAGCTCGGCTGCATGATTTAGATAGGGACGCGCTCGATCTGCCTAGGATAACGGCAGAGGCGTTACATACTCCCCTCCTCAAGGGGGCACCTCTAGTGCTCCCAGTAGGAGATGGTCGATTAGGATACCTGCGGTGAAATTGTCTGATGAGTCGGGGAGCATGAATGTGTAAGGAATCCTCCCAGGAGTCATCGAGATGACTGTAGCCTTGCCAGCGTATCAAATATTGAAGAGAAGAACCTCGTTTCCTTGAGTCAAGAATCTTCTCAACCTCATATTCAGTTTCACCAAGAACCTCTACTGGCGGAGGGGGATGTGGAATTCTGTTAGGGAATGGGTTGGATATGAAAGGTTTGATAAGTGACACATGAAATGAGGGATGTATCTTCCAATCCGGAGGTAGAAGTAGTTTAACAGCATTAGGGTTGATTACATGTGAAATTGGGAAGGGCCCAGTGAACTGACGTCCAAGTTTCTTTGAAGGTATCTTCAGGCGTAAATTTCGGGTGGATAGCCAGACTAAATCACCGACTTTGTACGTAGGGGGTACTGTTCTATGGGCGTCATAGTATCTCTTTTGTCTTTGTTGGGCAGTCTGAAGGTTGGAACGAATTATACCCAGCGTCTTCTTTAGAGTTGAAAGATAATGTTCAACTGCGGGAACATCCTTTGAGAGAAAGGAAGATGGCAGACTGTTGGGATGGAACCCGTAGTTAGCGTAGAAGGGTGAGAATCGAGAAGAAGAGCTGGTAGCATTATTATATGCAAACTCAGCGTGGGGGAGCAAATGAAACCAGTCATCCTGTAGATGGGTGCAATAACAACGTAAGTATTGTTCGAGTGTCTGGTTAACACGTTCTGTTTGTCCATTTGTTTGTGGGTGGTAGGCAGTGGACATGCGGTGATCAATCTGTAAAGCGTCACAAAGAGCTTTCCAGAATTTGGAAATGAACTGAGAGCCACGGTCTGAAATGATTTGTGAGGGTAGACCATGGAGTTTAAGAACATGGCTAATAAAAGCATTTGCGGTCTCTAAGGATGTTGGGAGTTTGTTTAAGGGAATGAAGTGAGCCATCTTTGTTAATACGTCTACTATGACCATGATGGTGTTCGCACCCTGCGACCTGGGAAGATCAACTATGAAATCCATCGAAATAACTTCCCAGGGTCTGTTAGGTATTGGGATGGAAGCCAGGAGACCGTAAGGAGGGATTCTTGAATGTTTGTTGGTTGCGCAAATTTCACAGGAGTTAACATAGTCATGAACTGTCTTCGCCAAATGAGGCCACCAGTAGTCTCTCTTAACAAGGTGAATGGTTTTACTGATTCCAAGATGACCAGCCAGTGGAGAGTCATGGAGTTGCTTGAGAAGAAGAAGTTGTAAGTTAGGTGGAACGTAAATTTTATTATTGAAGGTGAATACTCCGTCAGGTTGTCTTAAGAGTCCCTTGGGTAATTGGGAGGCATCGTAGCTAGGAGGTTGAGTAAGTAACTGCCTAAAGGAGGTAGTAACTCCAATGAATCTGTTTGGTGGAATAATGGAGAGTGGAGGAATTTCAGTAGTCTGATCTTCGCACATGCGGGACAAGGAATCAGCCTTTATGTTTTGTGTACCCGGGCGGTAAGAGATATAAAAATTAAATCTATCAAAGAATAAGCTCCACCTAACTTGGCGAGCGGACAAGGTCTTACAGGCCTTGAGGTGTTGTAAATTGCGATGATCTGTAAGGATAGTGATGGGGTGTGTAGTACCCTCTAGTAGATGTCTCCAGTTACTTAATGCATCCTTTATTGCGAGAAGTTCCTTTTCCCCAATGGGATAATTCTTTTCAGCTGGTGATAAAGTCCTTGAGTAGAAAGCTACTGGGTGTAAAGGCTCTGATAACGTGGCTCTTTGAGAGAGAACTGCTCCCAAGGCAAAATGTGAAGCATCAACCTCAAGTGTAAAGTGGTATAGTGGGTTGGGTAGTTGAAGGATGGGGGCAGTGGTGTAACAGAGTTTGAGAGTTTCAAAGGATTTTTGAGCTTCATTAGACCAAGAGAAAGGTGTTTTTATACTAGTTAAACTAGTCAGTGGTTTCACAATTGCTGAAAAATTCTTGATGAACTTTCTGTAGTAGTTTGAAAATCCAAGGAAACGCTGAAGAGCTTTTCTTGAATTGGGAACTGGCCAAGATAGGATGCACTCCACTTTGGAATGATCCATCTGGATCCCTTTAGGAGTAATCAGATATCCTAAGAAGGAAATAGTTGACTGGCTGAAAACACACTTCTCAAGCTTGGCGTATAATGAGTGTGTTCTGAGCCTAGCCAAGACCCAACGTACATGTTTGGTGTGTTCTTCAGGAGTGTCGGAATAAATCAAAATGTCATCCAAGTAAACTACAACACAAATGTCGAGTAAGTCACGGAAGATGTCGTTAATGAACCATTGAAAAGTTGCAGGTGCGTTACATAAACCAAATGGCATTACAGTGTACTCGTATAGGCCATACCGAGTCTTGAATGCGGTCTTCCATTCATCTCCTGGACGGATCCTTATCAAATTATAGGCTCCCCTGAGATCTAATTTTGTGAAGATTTTAGAGGTTTGGAGACGTTCTATGAGCTCTGGGATGAGCGGTAAAGGATATCGATTCTTTACAGTGATGCTGTTGAGAGATCGATAATCTATTATTGGCCTGAGTGAGCCATCTTTATTTTTGACAAAGAACATTGCTGCACTTGCAGGAGAAGTGGAAGGTCTAATGAATCCTTTCTTGAGGTTTTCATCAAGGTAAACCTTGAGATGTACAAGTTCTGGTTGAGATAACGGGTAAATACGTGCAGTCGGGATAGGACTGTCAGGAATAAGATCTACAGGGCAGTCATAAATCCGATGAGGAGGAAGTATGTCTGCGTTGGTTTTACTAAACACATCTGCAAAGTCTTGTAGATAAACTGGGAGACCGGTAAGAGAAGGTTCTATGAATGAGATAGTGTAGATAGGATAACAGGTTTCCTTACAGTAGGCAGAGTGAAGAGAGAGGGAATTGTTAAACCATTGAAAGCTAGGTTGGTGGAGTAGTAGCCAAGGTAAACCAAGGACAATTGGGAATAAAGGTGACGAAATAACGTCAAATACAAGGGTCTCTGTATGACCGATCCCACAGGTGACCAATAGGGGAGAAGTTTGAGAAAGGACTGGACCAGAGGAGGAACTAGAACCATCAATAAAAGTGAGTGACAAAGGAGTTTGCTTAATCATACAAGGAATTTTATTAGATTCTACAATCTTTGAATCTATAAAGTTGCCACAGGCTCCGCTGTCGACCATAGCGTCAATGGTAATCCTTTCTTGATCCCACTGCAAAGTAAGGGTGATAAAGATATATTGATTAGTGATAGTTCTATGAGAATTGAGTTTACTTATGTGGGAGAAATTACCTTCTGAATTCCTCTTGAGGAGTGGACAACTGGAGACTACGTGGTCTGGAGCTGAGCAGTATAAACATAGGTTGTTGAGTCTGCGGCGTTGTTTTTCTGCTGGGGATAGTGGTCCTTTAATTACTGCAAGTTCCATCGGTACATCTTTAGGAGGTGATCTGGATCTCTTGGGAGGTGTAGGGAGATATGTGTTAACTCGTTCAGCCTTCCTCTCGCGAAGGCGACGGTCAATGGCAACAGAGAGATGCATGAGATCCTCTAAAGATGGCGGAAGTTGAACACGGGCAATTTCATCTTTCATTGCCTCAGATAAGCCTAAGCGAAATTGGTTCCTTAATGCAATATCTGACCACTGGGTCTCTCTGCACCAACATTTAAATTCAGATATATAATCTTCCACATGTCTTTTTCCTTGTTTGAGATTCCTGATCGAATTCTCTGCAGTCAGCTGTTTATTGGGGTCCTCATAAAGCAAGGACATCTCCTCCAGGAAGGTGTCAAAAGCGCCCAGGAGGTCGCCATGCTCTTCCACATAAGCATCGGCCCAAACTCTGGGTTCGCCCTTAAGGTAGGAAATTAGGGTGAGAATTCTGATCCTATCAGAATAGTAGGTGCGGGGGCGTAAATCAAACATCAGGCGGCATGAACTTATAAACTGACTAAAAATTTTCCTATCCCCGGAAAAGGTTTCTGGAGGGCAGACCTTAGGCTCAGGTCTCTCTCTGGCTTGTGCATAATTTTGATTACGAAGGGCATCATTCTCTAAACGTAGTTCGTTCATGGAGGTACTTAGGGTATCTACCCTCTGTGAAAGTCCCACTAGGTGATTAGTAAGCTCCGCTGGATCCATGTTTGAAAAAATGGTTCCGATATTATGTTACGACCCTGCTCTCTGAATTTATTAGTAGGTGTAGATCCCAGCTGCGGAGGCTTATCAGTTCTGAACCACCAATTAACTCTCAATACTGAACAGAGAATATGGGGTTAGGTCATCATATCCTCCATGGGAAACCAAACATGAATAAGGGACAGCTTATTACTTCATAAGCTTAACGTGTGGAAATAAACTATATAGACAGTCTCTACTTTAGTGAATAGTCACTATAAGAATATGTTATAGCAGTGTTACTTAAGTAGCGTGGTCTCAGGTTAGTATAGTTAGTAATGTACGATTGATTCAAATAAACCAAGTTGCTAGCATAGGACACAGTTCATCTCACAATGGGATATACATTGCATGTATACTGGTGAGTCATGTATATACAGTCCCTTGGTACAGTGTGCAGATAGTAGACTATAACAGATTGTATACTGAGGACAAGATACTTGCGGTTCTGTTGTAATGAGATGGTTGAATAGTGGGAGTACACTCAGATCTTCCTGTAGAATCACCAGGCTGTTGGAAGCTGAATATCCAGGCAATGATGCAGATGCAGACTTGCTGGGTTGGTAACAGGACTGACAGAGTATACAGGATGGTGAGTCCTAGCTTCTGCAGAGTTGGTGTGAGATGACCTCCAGCAGTCTCAGGCTGTAACAGTGCCAGGGGTTGTTTGGAAGGTTTCTGCGGTCCCAGATGGCGGCAGGGGTCCAACGACAATATCGGAACACCCTGCCGATATCTCTGGCAGTTTAAATAGCCCCGAATTCGCGGGGAAAAGCGCAGCTCCACGCTGGGTCGCACTTCCGCGTTCCAGCGTGGAGCGCAAGCGTCCGCGCACCGGAAGTGACGCGGACGGAGCTCGGCTGCATGATTTAGATAGGGGCGCGCTCGATCTGCCTAGGATAACGGCAGAGGCGTTACACCGTCACATCCTTAACAGCTGATGAGGCATTAGCTAAACTAAACTAAAAACAGAATTGCCATATAAAAATTGGGAAAAAAATGGCATGGGGTCCCCCCAAAATCCATACCAAACCCCTATCCAAGCATGCAGCCCGGCAGGTCACGAGGGGATGAGCGAGCGACCCTCCCCTCCTGAACCAAACCAGGCCACGTGCCTTCACCATGGGAGGAGTGTGACCCTGACCCTTGTGACATCATCTGCCAGGGGAATGCTGGGTCGATAGTGTCACAAGGGGGCGGTAATGTCACCACAACCCTTAGTTATTTAGGAAGTGTCAGATGGCGGAGCCGGCAGACAGTGGGAGCCTTCGGTGCGAGGGGACCTTTTTTTTTCTTCAAGTTTGCAGTGCCAGTGGATGTCGTGATTGACGATAGATCCACACCAGCGGGAGCTGCAGAGAAAAGCTGCTACTCCATGCGGTGCCGGAACCGGAAATAATATTTATTTATTTTTAAATAAAGGACTTGTCAAAAACAATCTAATGTTTTTTTTTACACTACACATTTTTTGGGGGTGAGTGAATACCATACTCATTCACATAGGGGGCTGGGATCTGGGGGGCCCCTTAATAAAGGGGGCTTCCATATTCCAATAAGCTACCCACCGGCAGACCCCCACCCCAGTCCAACCACTGTAAAATATCTGTGGCTATTGTCTCTCAGATAAAATACTCTAATGCTTATTAGACATTTGCAATTTGTTTCGGTCCAAATTAAAATTCAGGCTAATTTTCAGTCATTCAGAGATTTGGATGTATCTGACATTCCAAATAACAACAGTAACGAATTTAGTTAAATTTTGTTTAATTTTGTTTATTTGTTTTCTAACTAATTACAAACTTTCAGAAGGATTTGAATTTGAATCGGTTGAAAATGTATCGACCAATCCAAATTCTGTTTAAGAATAGCTGGCCGAAGCCTGCCGCTGCATCCTTAAAAACTGATGACTCATCAGCTGCCAGCGGGTTTCCCTAATGAAAAACAAAATAGTCCAGCGCTCAATGGGTTGTAAAAGCAGACAGCATGTAACAGGAAATGGAACATGAAAACAGTTTATTTGCTATTAATCATGATAAAAACCACTTCTGTAAACAAGCAAAGAGGAATGGAAAGGATGTAGGAATAAAAAGCTTACGGTGTCACCAGAAGTCCACTGTGCAAGGAGGAACCAACCGAACCTGGGGATGATAAACAACCTCCATGGCAGGGGGGGCCGCCAACGCCCCTGCTGGGTTGTGGCCAAAGATGGAAAACGCTCACCGGTATCAGCAAGGTGGTCAGACGTGCTGGAGGAAAAGAGAGGGATAGCATCCGGCAGCGAGATGAACACACACACTCCATTCCCATGTGTGCCAGTGATGTCAGACCGGCTGGAGTCCTGACGTGGGAGGGGGGGGGGAGTGTCGCGGTGCTGCAGCTGAGATCTCGTGGGTCTCTCCTAATCCAACCAGACACACAGACAGCTTGACACTGCTGAAAAGTGTGTAACTAGACCCTGAAGCTGGAATACAGAGCTGAGTCAGCTGTGTAGAGTATCTGTCAGAGTTGCCGGGAGGTTGCTGAGGGTGATGGTGGTGGGACAACTTCTTGGGACGTGGTGACCCGTGGGCTGCTGGGTTGCCTTGACAATGCATTTTGCATGCATGCGCTTTGTCACAGTCCCTTTCAGTGCAATGCAAAGTGGGTTTGCCATAACCCCCACTGTCTCTCAAATTATACACTCTAATAATTATTGCATCATCAATTCTGCCTCATCTCTCCCTCATATATCACTGCCACTACCTTGTAACATAGCCTGATGTGTAGAAGGAGACCTCTCTTACAGCCCTGGCTCAGGGGCCACTGGACCGTAGTGAGGTAGGAGTGCCTGCGGAATTCCTTGTTGACGATAGAGATGTGTAGCTGATGAGTCGCCACACCAGGCTGAGTGGTGAGCAGCAGGTGGCAGCATAAGCAGCAGGTGCGGATGCACAGCAGATGCAGGACAGTGTCACCAGGTACTGGATGGAGCAGGATGGAGCAAGACTGGAGCAGGGTCAGACAAGCCGGGTCAATCACAGATGATCAGATATGGCATAACCGGTAAGCAGAGATTGGTCAGTAGACAGGCAGAGGTTGGCAGAATAGCAGGTATAGCAGGGTTAATGCAAGCCAGGGTCAGGACTGGAGATAAGCAAGCATAGTCAAGGAGGCCATGTTAAATACAGATAATCAGATGCAGATACAGGATCAGACTCAGGTAAAGCTGCAGATCAGGCAGCACTGCACTAGTGCAGCTGCTCTCTTTATATAGGCACTAGCATTAAACCTCTTGCACACAATACTACGCCTGTGTGCATAGGCACATTACAATTAATGGGCTGTATTTTATCTCAGTAAAAAATAAGCTTTACTGAATATTTTCAAGCTACAGTGTGCAAGAGGCCTAAATGGCTAACGTGCACGCGTATTTTCACACATATGTGTTTGCCTGTTCGCAAAAATGTTCCCGCACTTGGGCATAGGCATTAGCCTATGCCCAGCAAGACGGGCACCAAATGCATATCTGCGCATGCCACGTCCCTGGCATCCAGGTCCGCCACTTTCAGTGTGGGCATCCACTAGGGTGTTGATGCACAGTCCCCAAGCTTACATTCTATATGCTCCACTCTGTCTCCTATATCCTGCAGGTCCCCTTTAAAACTGTGTAAGCAGGAGAGCACGTCAGCTTGCAAAGAGGCTCTTAAAGCGGGGGTTCACCCGAAAAAAAATGTTTAAAATTAGTTTGAGGCTAATTGTGGGTAGCAGAATCGGGTGTTTTTTTAAAAATCAATGCAGTACTTACCGTTTTAGAGATAGATGTTTTCCGTGGCTTCCGGGTATGATCTTCGGGACTGGGCGTTCCTATTTGATTGACAGCCTTCCGACGGTCGCATACAGCGCGTCACGAGTTGGCTCTATACGGCGCCTGCGCACCGATGTTCGGCTACTTTCGGGAACTCGTGACGCGCTGTATGTGACCGTCGGAAGGCTGTCAATCAAATAGGAACGCCCAGTCCTGCTCCCCATACCCGGAAGCCGCGGAGACATCTATCTCTAAAACGGTAAGTACTGCATTGATTTAAAAAAAACACCCGATTCTGCTTCCCACACTTAGCCTCAATCTAATGTTAAAAATTTATTTTTTGGGTGAACCTCCACTTTAAGGTCAGAAGCATGTTCTTCAGAGTTGAGTCTGACTGGTTAACCCAAGGTAGGAAAAATAGCAATGGAGTGCACATGATTGGGGCTTTGAGGGTCAGCAACTGAATTGTGTCCTACCTCCATGTAAGCAGGGAGGGCAGATTCTTCCTCTGAGTCACGGCAGGGCTTGGATTTTTCTGGGCTGCAGGTGGATGGGATGGAGAGCTCAAGTTTTGTGCTCCCGGCGAGTGGTGGAGAGACCTATATCTCACTGTATTAGCAGCAGAAGCGATTGCCTCGATGGAAGCTTCTTGCTGGCATTGTCAGCGGCAAGCCACCGCCACCTTGCTGTGGCCTCTGTCGGAACAGCGGGAAGATCCTGTCCAGTTTGCAGGGCTGTGGAGTCTTCCGGACCATCTTGGCATGTCACAGCTGCCCTGTGATGTAAGGGCCATGCTGAGACTGTCGGTGGGTCCATGTGCTCGATGGGATTCCTGGCTGCAGACTGGAGCTCCTCTATTCAGCCATTAGCTAGAGCAGTCACCCCCCCCCCCCCCACAATTAGATGATTCTGAATGGGGGGGAATTTTTCATTTTTGATCAGCTATCACACTTGCAAGACGCTAGTGGCAGGGTCTGCATTCCTTTAGAAGTAAATAACCCTTTAGGAGCATATCATCAAAACTAAAATTTTTGTTACAGAGGATGCCTAAAATCTGACTTGTATTTTAGTAAAGACTTATGGGAAAATCAGTGAGCCAATTACATAAGCAAAACATTTCTTCTCTGCGGGCATTCTGTGTATCAACTGTGTACAGAAAACCTCCAGGTTGCTATGTTGCATGGAATTTTACAGAAAATTTCAGTGCTGCAGATTGAAAAGAAAAGGTAATTTTTACTAATAATAAATCACAATATGGTTAGTGTTTTAATTGTTTATGCTAAATTACCTTTTTTTTCATTTGTGATATTTTTTCCCCACAAAAGTGGCCCTTTAAATTATACGGGATACTCCAACAAGAGATCTTCCTTTGTTCCCCTCAAAATAAATCTGAGAAATACGTTTAAAAATGAGTTGTTCTTCAATATCTATGTATTGCATCATTGGTAGCATGTTATTCCATTTATCTGCTGGTGGATATAAATACTAGTTTATATATTTCAAAAAGTGAAAGGTATAATAAATTTACATGGCAATAAGTTTTGTTAATTTTCTTTTTTTATCACAAGTACTGTGTTCATTCAGTGTCTTGTCTTGGGACTTACGATGAAATTATAGGTAACTATTTTCAGCTTCCTAATTATAGTATGCGTCATTGTCTTTGTGTAAAGTGATCAAAATATGTCTTGCAGTCAACAAAAGCCGTTGCCTAGAGCCTTATGGCTTGGTAAAATTGTTGTAGTTAATGAAAAACGATAACAGAGCCCCAAGGGTAAGATACTCTTAACTGAAGTAATTAGCAAGAAGTTAAAAATCTGATAGTGCAGTTTAGGAATAATCACAATCATAGAATGCTGTAATATTTATTTTGCCTTAATTCAAGAATGGATATAATTACCGTGGTATAATACTAGAAAAGTGTTTCTACTCTAGATACAGTGGAATCATTTTACATCAGCACTGCAAGATCCCGAAGCAGGGACTGTAATGCCGCGTACACGTTTTTCGGCATGAAAAAAAGTCATTTTTCAGCATGTCTAAAAAACGATGTTTTTCCAACTTCATCATTAAAAACGATGTTGCCCACAGACCATCGTTTTTGAAAAATGATGAACAAAGCGCGGTGATGTACAACACGTACGACGGCACTCTAAAGAGAAAGTTCTATTCGCCTTTGGGCTGCTTTTAGCTGATTCCTTGTTAGTAAAAGACGATTCGCGCTTTTTTGTCTGTTACAGCGTGATGAATGTGCTTACTCCATTATGAATGGTAGTTTTACCAGAATGAGCGCTCCCGTCTTATAAAACTTGCTTCTGGGCATGCACGGGTTTAAAGCGTCGTTTTTGCCCACACACGATCATTTTTTACAACACGAAAAACGACATTTTAAAAAACGACATGAAAAAATGCAGCATGATCGATTTTTTTTTGTCGTTTTTCAGAAGCCGAAAAACGATGTGAAGCCCACACACGATCATTTTAAATGACGTTTTAAAAAACGTCGTTTTTTTTTCATGCCGAAAAATTATCGTGTGTACGCGGCATAAGGATAATGTGTGGTAAACCTCCAGATTCTCAGACAGCAGCGTATGTTTGAGCGAACGTAGCGCATCTCATATGCGCTACGCCGACGTAACATAGAGAGGCAAGACCAGTATTTACAAAGCACTTGTTCCCTAAGTTACGGCGGCGTAGCGTAAATGGGCCAGCGTAAGCCCGCCTAATTCAAAGTAGGCAGGTAGTGGGTGTGTTTTATTAAAATGAATCGTGACCCCATGTAAATGAAGCGCCGAACGAATGGTGCATGCGCGCGCATGCTCAGAATAACGTCGAATTTACTCCCTAAGATACGCCGACTCAATTCATAAGACGTGAACGTAACCTACGCCCAGCCCCATTCATGTACGACTTACTTAAACGACGTAAAATCCGACGGCAGTTCCGACGTCCATACCCTAACATGACTTAGACCAACTATTTGGTGGTTTATCTCTACACCGGACGTACGCCTTACGTAAACGGCGTAGCTTACTGCGACGGGTGCAAGTACGTTCGTGAATCGGCGTATCTAGGTAATTTACATATTCAACGCGTAAATCAATGGAAGCGCCCCTAGCGGCCAGCGTAAATATGCGCCCAAGATACGACGGCGTAAGAAACTTACGTCGGTCGGATGGAGCCGAAATTCAGGCGTATCTCCTTTGCAGAATCAAGCGCATAGATACGACGGCGCATCCGTGGACTTACGCGGCGTATCATTAGATACGTCGGCATAAGTCTTTGTGAATCCAGGCCAAAGGATAGATCCTCTCCTAACCCCTACCCACATCTCCATCCGCCCCTGTCCCTGTAACCCACTGACATCACCACACCTGTATGTACACACCCATATAACTGTACCAACCGACCCAACCCCCAGGTCAAGCTATACTCTCTAAATGTATGTGGACTGAATACCCCTGAAAAAAGATCGCAGCTACTTCTAACTTTACAAAAAAATAAGGCTGACATGGTGATTCTACAAGAGACACACTTTAGAACTAACTATATCCCCAAACTCAGCAGTAATCTATACCACATTGCATATCACGCATTCAATGATGAATCTAAATCTAAGAGTGTTTCCATTTAAATTTACAAAAATTGCCCTACACAGATTCAAGATACAGTACCTTGAAATACACTAATGGCTGATATCTATTCCTTAAAGGAAAACTCTACAATAAACCCATGACGCTAGCAAATCTGTATGCCCCCAATAAACAACAGGTGCCCTTTGTTTGTAACACTCTGCATCTCCTTACCTCGTTCCAAGCGGGCATGCTGATAGTTCGAGGAGACTTTAATCTATAGCCCTCACCTATTCATCAGACACCTCTTCAGGTTCCTCCACCCTAACGTACAGAGCCCTCCGAACAATTAAAACACTACTCAGCAACCTGACCCTACACGATACCTGGCGCATGCTAAATCCCAACACCAAAGACTTCACATTCTTTTCATCACCTCATAACAGCTACACCAGGATTGACTATTTCTTCATAACCCAAACAGACCTGATGTCACTAGTCTCAGCAACCATAGATCCCATGCTTCTCTCGGATCATAACCCCATCTCCATTACTGTAGCATTCTCGACAATGCCCACGAGATTAAAGATTTGGCGACTGGATAACTCCATCCTCAATGACCCTGAAACTTTGAAGACCTTAAACTCACACCTAATATAATATTTCCATGAGAATGAATCCAAACATACCCACCCAGTAAATCTTTGGGCGGCACACAAATGCATCATTAGAGGTGAACTTATCGCCATTGCTGCAAAACATTAGAAAGCTAGGCAAGCACTTATCACAGAACTGTCTGAATGCATTAATTCTCTTGAGAAAATACATAAACAATCATTGGTGACAAAGACTCTCACTGAACTATTACAGACTAGGGAGTAGTGATGGACGAACATCCAACGGGATGGTTCGCGAACGCTAACCGCAAACTTTTGCAAATGTCCGCAAACCGCAAGTTCGCGGCGGGCCCCATTGACTTTAATGGCAGGCGAATAAAAAACACGCAGGTCATATTTGCAGCTACAAAATACTTACTAGCTGTGCAAAAATAGTCCCACAACATGGACACTGACCAAGCAGAAGTATTAAGTGAAAAACCGGATACATAAGTAAGTGCTGGCCATTACAAGCCCCAAAAATTAGCCGACAGGCGTTCACCTGACAGCAAACAACGTTGTATTCTGTGGCTGGTGGTACATTAGGCATTCAACAGATACAGAAGTAAGTGTCGGCCATTACAGGACCCAAAAATTACCCCACGGCCACAGGCATTCACCGGACAGCAAACAACTTTGTATTCTGTGGTTGGTGGTACATTAGGCATTCACCGGATACAGAAGTAAGTGTCGGCCATTACAGGCCTCAAAAATTAGCCCATGGCCACAGGTGTTCACCTGACAGCAAACAACCTTGTATTCTGTGGCTGGTGGTACATTAGGTATTCACCGGATACAGAAAAAAGTGTCGGCGAGTACAGGCCCAAAAAATTAGCCCACAGGCGTTCACCTGAATTTGAATGAAACATGGTCTACTGGTCACATGTGTTGAATTCCTCCGAGATCCATGCTTCATTCATTTTTTTAAATGTGAGGTAGTCAACACTGTTGTGAGCTAGGCGAGTGCGCTTATCGGTCACGACCCCCCCTGCTGCGCTGAACGTCATTTCGGACAGGACACTGGATGAGGGGCAACCCAACAGTTCCATTGCAAATTGTGCAAGATCTGGCCAGAGGTCAAGCCTGCCCACCCAGTAGTCATCAGGGGTTCATCACTTCTCAGTGCATCCACATCATCCATTAACCCGATGTAGTCGGACACCTATTAGTCTAGGCGTTCCCTGATGCTGGATCCGGAGGACAGCTGTCGATAGGTCGGCTGAAAGAATGATCTCATATCATTAGTGACCAAGACATCTTCAAACTGCCCTCTTCTTGCAGGCGCTGTTGGATTGGTACCCGAAACTGTTTCTCTGTGAGTGGAAATTCCTCTGCCAGCAGACGCAAAAGCAGAATGCAGCATTTCTCGAAGCAAGGCCTGGAAGTGCTGCATTCTGATAGCCCTCCGTGATGGTGGTAACATTTCCGCCATGTTTTGTTTAAGTCTAAGTATGTTGCCATCCAGTACTGGTCCTTGCCCTTTATGCTTTTTATATGGGGGTCCCTCTTAAAACACTGGATCATGAAGGCCCCCCATTTGCACTAACCTGGAAGTACTGTACTGGCTTGGTTCCTGCTCATCATCCAGGATAATGTCGTCCTCGTTCTCCTCCCCCCATCCACGGACAACACCAGGGATCCCAGAAAGGTTTAAAGCATGCTCTTCTTGCTTCTCCTCCTCCGCCCCGGCACCATCCTCCTCTGACTCCTCTTCAGACTCCCGTTGTTGACTTGTCTCAGGTGGAGTAACCCGCCTTGGGAATTCATCCAGCTTTGCGACTTCCTCATCTTCCTGTTCCTGCTCCTCAACGGCTTGATCAATGATACAACGCAATGCATGCTGGTGTAAGGTACGATGTCACTGATGGCGCCCTGGCTGCGACTTACCAGTTTGGTGATCTCATCAAATGGCCGCAGAAGTCTGCATGAGTCGCGCATGAGCAGCCACTGGTGTGGTGCAAAAAAAACAAGCTACCAGAACCTGTCCTGCCGCAGAGTTCGTACATGTAGTCGTTAACTGCACGTTTCTGCTGGAGCAGCCTATCAAGCATATACAATGTTGAGTTCCAGCACGTCAGGCAGTTGCAAATAAGACGTCTGACGGGCAGGTTGTGTTGCCATGGCCGTGTAAGATCTTCTGAAATAGGCCGGGATTTTCCTGGCCTGCCACAAGACGTCCTGGAGCCCAGGGTATTTGGCAATGAATCGCTGCACGACCAAGTTCAGGACGTGTGCCATGCATGGCACGTGTGTAATTTTGCCCTGTTTCAGCACGCTCAGAAGATTGGCACCGTTGTCGCACACCACTTTACCAACTGTCAAATTGAGCGGTGTTAGCCACTGATCTCCCTGTGAACGCAAAGCTGAAAGAGTGCAGGACCAGTGTGGCTCTTGTCTTCCAGGCACAACAGACGCAGCACAGCATGGCAACGTCTCACCTGGCATGTCGAATAGGTTCTGGGGATCTTAGGCGGCGCAGCGGAAGAGACGTAGCATCGGAAAATGAGGAGTCAGCCGAGGAGGAGAGGGAGGATGGAGTAGGAGAGGAGAAGAGGCAGGCCTGCATGTAATCCGTGGCGGTAAAACCAAATCTACATGGCTGCCACGGGTTACATGCTTGACGGCCGTCAGAAGGTTCACCCAGTGGGCAGTAAAAGTTATATACCTTCCCTGCCTGTGTTTGTCAACCACGTGTCTGTGGTCAGATCTGTGGTATCTGGGCACCGACACTGTGTGCCAGAGATACATTCACTTGCCGCTGAACATGGCCATATAGCTCTGGGATGCCCTTCTGTGAAAAAAAATCCTTCCTGGGACCTTCCATTGTGGTGTTCCAATGGCCACAAATTTTCAAAAGGCCTCCGACTCCACCAGTTTATATGACAGTAGTTGGCGGGCTATCAGTTCCGACAAGCCAGCGGTCAACCGTTGGGCAAGAGGGTTATCCGGCATCATCGTTTTTTTACGATCGAACATTTGGGCCACGGAAGCCTGCCTTTTTGCAGAAAAACGTGAGGAAGGCATGATGGAAGGTGGAGTGGAGGACAATTGTGAGCATAGAGGGGAAGGAGAAGAGGAAGGAGAAGAGGCTGGAGGGTGAAAGCCTGGAGTGTGGCTTTGTGGGTTCTGATGGCGTTGCTCCCACTGGGCTCGGTGATGGGAAGCCAGGTGCCTTCTTAAGGTGGTCGTCCCTAGGTGAGTGTTGGGCTTACCGCGACTTATGCGTCGACTGCAAAGGCTGCAGATGGTAACACTATTGTCTGCAGCGGACACGTTAAAAAAAGCCCACACTGCGGAGCCATGGGCCAGCGTCCTGGGAGCGCCAGATGTGATCGTACATGGTTGATATAGTAGCACACCTATACCAATGCTTGAAAGGACTTTTGTGGACCTGTTAGGTAGCGATTTGTGTCGCTAAAGTCTGTCCCTGCTGGAAACTCCAACCTCTCCCTACACTGACAAAAAGTATATGAATTACTGTATTAGACACCTATATACTGCACAGCAAGTAGAACACCTATACCAGTCCTTAAAAGGACTTTTGTGGACCTTTTAGATAGCTATTTGATTGAATACAGCCTGTCCCTGCTGGAAACGCTAACCTCTCCCTACACTGACAAAAAGTATATGAATGTATTAGAAACCTATATGCTGCAGAGCAAGTAGCACACCTATACCAGTCCTCAAAAAGGACTTTTGTGGACCTTTTAGATAGCTATTTGATTGAATACAGCCTGTACTTGTTTCAAACAGCACCCTCTCCTTACACTGACAAAAAGCAGAATGTAAGATGGCCATCAGATCAGGTCTATTTATAAGGTAGGGGGTATGTCCATGTGCTTAAATGTCTCAATTGGCTGTCCTGCACCACCTGATGGATGTGTTATAGGTCAAAGTTCTTACCCATGTAACATTGCGGACCGCCGCGAACATCGCCAGATGTCCGCCGGTTTGGCAGACCGCGAACACACAAAGTTTCCGCGAAACGACCGCCGGGCGAACCGGCAGGCCATCTCTACTAGGGAGGCCCTGCTTGAAGAACTGGGGAAAACGATCAGACGCAAATATGCACTGACCAAACGAATGTTCTACGAATTCGGCAATAAATCGGGGAAGATGCTCGCTAGAGCCCTCCAAAATAAAAAAGCGATTTTGACAATTCATTCTATCTCAGATCCTTCAGATAACACAATTGCCACCTCAGCGGGCATTGCTGGCAGGTTCAAACAATTCTACACCAAACTCTGCAATCTACCCACACCTAATGTAACAGAGACCACCACAAGCAGAAAATAAATGATCACCAGCTTCCTCTCACAATACAGCCCAGAACCCATCTCCCCACGGAGGCCGCGGACTTAGACAAACCACTCGCATGGGATGAATCCATCAAGGCCTTAAAACAACTGTCCCGGCCCCGATGGCCTGACCGTTAGCTATTTTAAATCCTTTACAGATACTATACTCCCGTACTTCCTGCAAAAATTTAACTCATTACCCACATCGCCCCATCTCAGCAAAGACCTTTTCGAAGCCCACATTACTCTAATACGAAAACCAGACAAGAATACCTCCAAGGTCTCCAACTACAGGCCCATATAACAACTACAGTAGGTGTTTGTGATATTGTGTTTTTAGCACGACAGCATCGCGCTGATTCTCGGCGACATGGTGCTGAGATCTCGCCGACATCTCGCACTCACTGGAATAGTGACAGCACATTCCAACGTGCTCGTCATAGAAGCGACGGGAGATCCGACTTGGATTCCCGCCAATTCTACACGTGTGCGGCGTTTGTTATGAATCCTGAGGGGGAAGTCCCCTCCGGATTTTAAATAAAAATTCGGCATGGGTTCCCCCCTCAGGAGCATACCGGGCCCTTAGGTCTGTTATGGGTTGTAAGGAGAGCCCCCCTACGCCGAAAAAACGGCGTAGGGGGTGCCCCTACAATCCATACCAGACCCGTATCCAAAGCACGCTACCCGGCCGGTCAGGAAAGGAGTGGGGACGAGCGAGCGCCCCCCCCCCTCCTGAGCCATACCAGGCTGCATGCCCTCAACATGTGGGGGGTTGGGTGCTCTGGGGCAGGGGGGCGCACTGTGGGGCCCCCCCACCCCAGAGCACCCTGTCCCCATGTTGATGAGGACAGGGCCCCTTCCCGACAACCCTGGCCGTTAATTGTCGGGGTATGCGGGCGGGAGGCTTATCGGAATCTGGGAGCCCCCTTTAATAAGGGGGCCCCCAGATACCGGCCCCCCACCCTAAGTGAATGGATATGGGGTACATCGTACCCCTACCCATTCACCTGGAGGAAAAGTGGTAAAAACACAAATAAAAAACACAGGGTATTAAAATATTTTATTAGTCTGCTCCGGAGGCTCCCCCTGTCTTCTTTAGCTCTTTTACCAGGGGGAGCTTCTTCTTCCGATTTCCGGGGGTCTTCTCCTGCTCTCCGGGGTCTTCACCGCTCTTCTGTGACGTCTTCTCCGCTCCGGGGGGTCTTCTTCTATGTTCGCCGCTCTCCGCTCTTGACTCGGCGCACCCCGGTTCTTCCTCCCGCTGTCCGGTGCCTTCTCCTTCTTCCGCTGTTCTGTGACGTCTTCTCCTCTTCTTCCGCTGTTCTGTGACGTCTTCTACTTCTCCCTTCAGGCCGCTGTGCTGTGACATCTTCTCTTCTTCTCTTCTCCCGATGCTGACACGTCGCCTCTTCTCGCTGCAATGACGGGTGCATGGCTTGCATCGGATTTATATAGGCCTCACAGTCCCATCATGCTCTGGTACCTACCCATATGATACCTACCCACATGGTACCTACCGGAGCATGATGGGACTGTGAGGTCTATATAAGTCCGACGCAAGCCGCGCACCCGTCATTGCAGCAAGAAGAGCCCGGCGTGTCAACATCGGGAGAAGAGAAGACGTCACAGCACAGCGGCCTGAAGGGAGAAGTAGAAGACGTCACAGAACAACGGAAGAAGAGGAGAAGACGTCACAGAACAGCGGAAGAAGGAGAAGGCACCAGACAGCGGGAGGAAGAACCGGGGTGCGCCGAGTCAAGAGCGGCGAACATAGAAGAAGACCCCCGGAGCGGAGAAGATGTCACAGAAGAGCGGTGAAGACCCCGGAGAGCAGGAGAAGACCCCCGGAAATCGGAAGAAGAAGCTCCCCCTGGTAAAAGAGCTAAAGAAGACAGGGGGAGCCTCCGGAGCAGACTAATAAAATATTTTAATACCCTGTGTTTTTTATTTGTGTTTTTACCACTTTTCCTCCAGGTGAATGGGTAGGGGTATGATGTACCCCATATCCATTCACTTAGGGTGGGGGGCCGGTATCTGGGGGCCCCCTTATTAAAGGGGGCTCCCAGATTCCGATAAGCCTCCCGCCCGCATACCCCGACAACCAACGGCCAGGGTTGTCGGGAAGGGGCCCTGTCCTCATCAACATGGGGACAGGGTGCTCTGGGGTGGGGGGCCCCCGCAGTGCGCCCCCCTGCCCCAGAGCACCCAACCCCCCCATGTTGAGGGCATGCAGCCCGGTACGGCTCAGGAGGGGGGGGGCGCTCGCTCGTCCCCACTCCTTTCCTGACCGGCCGGGTAGCGTGCTTTGGATACGGGTCTGGTATGGATTGTAGGGGGACCCCCTACGCCGTTTTTTCGGCGTAGGGGGGCTCTCCTTACAACCCATAACAGACCTAAGGGCCCGGTATGCTCCTGAGGGGGGAACCCATGCCGAATTTTTATTTAAAATCCGGCGGGGACTTCCCCCTCAGGATTCATAACAAACGCCGCACACGTGTAGAATTGGCGGGAATCCAAGTCGGATCTCCCATCGCTTCTATGACGGCTCTGTCTCCATCGCGGCAAGCCAGCTCGGCGCTGGCTCCCGCGATGGGGCTCGTAGGTGCTCAATCTCGCCGAGAAAGGGAGCGAGATTGACACAATATCGCGTGCACCTACTGTAGATGTGAAACTTGCGAAAATACTTGCCAACTGCATACTCCCTATACTCCCCAAGCTGGTCTCTCTGGACCAGGTAGGATTCATCCCAGGAAGGAAGGCAAGGGATAACACCCTGAAGTCCATTAGCATACATCACTGGTTGACTACCTCCTCAAAGCCAGGCTTCTTTTTGTCTCTTGATGCGGAGAAGGCGTTCGACAGAGTGACATGAGACTACATGGCAGAAGCTTTAAGGACGTTGGGGTTTTGGAGACCACATACTCCAGTTTATCCTTGCACTCTACTCATCCCCAACAGTGAGAATTAAGGTCAATGGTCACCTGTTGGACGCCTTCTCCAAACGGAACCAGACAGGGTTGCCCCTTGTCCCCTCTCATATTCATGCTCACCCTGGAACCTATACTCCGTAGAATCAGGGCTAACCCAGACATTAAAAGGGTAGAAATTAAAGACAAACAATACAAACTTGCAGCATGCACAGACGACATCTTGTTATTTCTTACAGAACCCATCACCACGATTCCCAACCTACTAAAAGACTTTTCACTATGCAAATGAATATCTAATCTCCAAATCAATTTTGCGAAATCCAGAGACCTGAATGTTTCTCTACCTGCTCACACGGTGACACATTGCCAAGCCAATTTTCCCTTTGGCTGGGATACACACGCCATCACATATCTTGTTATACAACTACCAGCTAAGCTAACAGACTTTTATTCCAAGAATTTCCTACCTATCCTCAAAAACATACAACACGATCTCAATAAGTGGAATAAAGGTTCCTTTTCTTGGTTTGGGAGAGTTGCAAATTTGAAAATGAATATCCTCTCCCCATAATCCTCTATCTCCTATAGACTATACCAATACAAATATCTCCCTCATTCTATGCTGCACATAAACAGATATGCTTAAAATTCATCTGGGCTGATACACTTCCGCACATGGGATGGGACAAACTAGTGACCCCTAGATTAAAAGGAGGAATAGACCTGCCTGACGTTAATAAATACTACTGGTCGTGCCACCTTGCCAAAATAGTTGACTGCCACATCCATGCTAAGTCCAAAGACTGGGTCAAACTTGAGGAAGCATTTCCCCCTCTACCTTGGATAAGACTTCGAGGGTCCCTCAGGAAAGCATTGGTCCTACCCTACAGACTTTTCGGACGATGTGTAGGACAAACATTGCATCCTCGCCAGGGCCCTTGACCCCAATCGACCAAAACCCAGACTTCACCCCAGGGATCATGTTACTTGACGGTAATGATTCTCCCGCAGATCAACCGATTAGAGCAGAAACCCTTTTTGATAAGGATAGGATTATCTCTTTCCAAACCCTTTCCTCTCAACATCCTGATCGGAAAATTCCTTTTTTCAATTTTCTACAGATCAGGCACTTTTTAAACAGTACCAAACCACTCTCCACCTGGTACAGAGACCGCACACCCTTCAAATCAATATGAACCAGAACTGAACCCCAAAGACATGTAATATCATACACGTATGCCCTACTATTCACAAACACCAACCCCAAGGATAACGCGACTAGTCAAAAATGGGAAAGGGAACTTGCAATCGAAGGACTATGTATACTCACTCATATTCATAAAGGATCCTCGAATGTATCCACACAGGAAAACAGATTCAAAATATATTCCAGGTGGTACAGGACCCCAGATAGAATTAATGAATTTAAGTCCAGTATCCCCCCAATTTGCTGGAGATGCAACTCAGCATGAGGGTCGCTACTCCACATATAGTGGGATTGTCCACAGATACAATCCTACTGGAAAGAACTACATCACTTGATCTCAAATATAATGACTTACACCCAAGACTTCACACCAGCTCAATATCTACTCCACCATACATCACTACCCCAAGCGGCTTACAAAAAATGTCTCACCCTGCACCTCATACAGTAAATGCAGCAAAGCTATGTATAACCAACAGTTCATTGGAAAGATAGCTCTCCCCCCCCAGCATATCAGAATGGCTCAAAAGATTGGGAAGGATCGCCAAAATGGAAGAGCTCATCCATCAGGCGCGAGAAACTCAGAATAAATTCCATAAAACATGGTCAACCTATTGACCACAGTAACATAGCTTGGCCTGATGGCAAATATACAGGCTCAGACATATACGCCAAAAAACCTACTCACATACCTTCTCCTTCCCCCCCACATACCCCTTTTCCCTTATTCTTTCTCCCCCATAACAAAAACAAATGTTTCCTAACAGACTTGTGGTATATAATAACCAGAACACACACAACTCCAACCCACGTGCAGACAAAGAAAATAGCTCTGATAATACATACCTGATGTTGAATTTGAAATACTTGCAAAACAAATGACACTGAGGGTCTCACCTATCCTCAAAGGAGAACCGAAAAGAGAGTAGGCAAAGGTTCTGATATGTTAGCCCCCACCCACTCACAGTTAGATCCCAGTAGGGGTGTTTGGGTGCTTTGGTGGCGAGCCCGATTTCTCCTCACACTCCTATTAGGAACCCCTCCAATATCTCAACATCGTTACCTGTTGGGCTTGACCTAAACCGTAATTCATAGGGATATATGTAATACTTGATTTACCTAACTATTGTTTAACAGTTTTCAACTTTCTGTCTGTACATCATATGTAATAAGAACATACGAACGCTATTTGTTATATGTAACTTTTCATATACATTGTAAAACCTTAATAAAAACATTAGAAACAAACAAAAAAAAAACAAGGTCAAATTGTATGACAGTAAAGTAAACAGTACATGAACAGTACTACAGCCTTGGTGTACACTTTTTTGCAAAACACAGCTAACCTATGAGTTTCATGCAGGTTAGCTGCACTTTCCCATAGACTTCAAAGATGTCCCATGGTTTTGGTCCAGTTTCAGAAAGGTTTGGTGTGCTTTCTGAAATTGCAACAAAACTGCAGGACCTTATAGAAGTCTATGGGAAAGCGCAGCTAACCTGTACGAAAACCACAGCTTAACTACACTTTAGCAAATGTGTAGAGGGGCAGTATGAAGCTGTCCCTAATGCTCATGAAAGCCTTTATCATGAATTAAATGTTTTTTTGTAAAAATAACATTACATAAAGGGCCCTTTTACACGGGCAGACCGATCAACAATAAACAAAAATAAAATTTACCCAAGTTTATCTTTAAACCACACTAATTTATTATGGGTTGTTTACTTGTTTTAAGATTAATAGGAGTCACTGAGAGCTACACTGTGTCTATCCACCACAGTCACCTTCATCATGATTGACCCACAAAGCACAACAAGAAAAATGCCTCCTGGGCATCAGTGTGTGCATACATGTTTGTACACTATCACACAGGAATTGTCAGACTTTAGTGAACCCTTCTCATTCCAGCTGAAAAAGTAAGGGGTGCTGAATATGCAAAATGTGCCTTTAGAGTCTTATACAATAAATCTGTAAAACACCCAACTAACTTCAGCGAATCACATTTCCACAATAAAAGGGCACTGCAATACAACTTTTGCTAACAATTAAAAATAGTGCCTACTTATTACTGATTTAGATTCTTGCTTTGGTTTTCTGATCACTTAGGTTTGCCATAAATAAATTATTTTTAGAATGACCAGTAGGTGGCAAAATTTCTTTGTAATGATTGTTCTCAGCATGCATAAATGTCGAAGATGAGTTGAAACCAAGAATTCAGGTACCTGAATAGAATTTTTTAGCAATCTAATCTAATCTGGTGGGTTCAGTCAATTTGCAGCATTAATCCAAATGTTAAAAGGGACTACAAAGTATACACAGATGTACAAAAAATGTAAACACCTTCCACACATATGGCAATAAATACTGTAGAAAATTATAGGGCACTTGTGACTGCTAAGAAATATAGCTTAGTCCATTAAAGCATGGGTACAACAATCTAGTGGCCATTCCTAGTGATTTATTTATTTTGGTGACAAATTTCATGCTTTATAAAGTCTTATTCTGTTGGAAGTCAGATGATACTCTGCCCATTTTGAGATAATCGCAGTGTTTTACCAAATGCTTGTGTTTTACTCTCAGGCCCCGTACACACGAGGAGACATGTCCGATGAAAACAGTCCACGGACCATTTTCATCAGACATGTCTCCTGGGAGCTTTTGGTCTGATGTGTGTACACACCATCAGACCAAAATCCCCGCGGACAGAGAACGTGGTGACGTAGAAGACACCGACGGTCTCAAACACGGAAGTGCAATGCTTCCACGAATGCGTCAAATCAATTTGACGCATGCAGGGGATTTCGGGACGCTGGTTACACGTCATAACCAGCGGACATGTCCGATTAGGTGTACTAACCATTGGACATGTCCGACAGACATGTTTCCAGCGGACAAGTTTCTTAGCTTGCTAAGAAACTTTTGTCCGCTGGAAGCCTGTCCGCTAGGCCGTACACACGGTCAGACATGTCCGCGGAAACTGGTCCGCGGACCAGTTTCAGCGGACATGTTCGACCGTGTGTACGGGGCGTCAGTGTTTTACTGAAAAAAGGGACCCCAGTAGCTGTTACAAGAAAAAGTTTATAGACTGTTCACAACAGCTAGAAAAGGTAAAAGTAATCAGACCTTGTACCACTGCCTCTATCTTGGGGAAGATACACTGTGCCTATACAGACTCAGCAAGTTACATAAGGAATATGCCCTTTCAAGATCTATTGTCACCAGCATCAACTCCAGTAACGGCCACTCCATATGGGGCGCAGGGGCGGAAAGACGCATGGGTTCCAATGTTTTGTTTTTTTAACCATATGATTAGAGCCTGATGCTCTAATTGGCTTAAAAAAAGGGTGGGCTTGAGGCACGGAACACTGCGGCCTGAGCCCACCCAGTTGTGTGACAATAGCGAATGAATGTTCACTATTGTCACACTGATTCTCCTCCCGGCCAAGCAGGAAGCGAGAGGAGCGCAATTGGCCAAGAGGAAAAGCGATTGTATTGGCCGGTACCGGGGGACAGGGAGGATGTAGGGGGAGATCTGGTAGGGAAGATGGCCACAGTCATCGGACCATCAGAGTGATTTCTCTTTTCTGCATCACTGCTGACCGCACGAGTACCACCCACTGGGGGGGGGGTTGAGTGGTTTGTTTGCCGCTCCCCGGCTGTCGGCTGAAGCACCAGCCGCCACTGGCCAACTCTGTCACATATAACATTGTTAAACACCAGGATGCTATCCTATAACCCTTATTTGGCAACAGAATACAAAAAAAACTCCAAAGAAATCGTCAACATCTTAAATGAGATAGGACTCTCAAAAGACTGCAATTTATATTGATCAAGACTAGGGTTGAGCGAACCTGAACTGTAAAGTTCGGGTTCGGTACGGACTTTGTTTTTTTTTGGACCCGAACAATTTGCTGAAAGTTCGGGTTCGGTGTTCGGCAATGTAATGGCGGGCTGCAGGGCAGCCAATCACCATTTGTTTTGCTACTGTGACTAAGAAGCCATCACAGCCATGCCTACTAATGGCATGGCTGTGATTGGCCAGTGCAGCATGTGACCCAGCATGTGACCCAGACTCTATATAAGCTATAGGAACATAGCACAGTACAGTTGTCCGAAAATACAATACAAATACATTACAACACATGACATCACTTCCAATTTTTTTTTCTGTAGTACGAGAATTTTTGTGACTTTCGTAACCTATTCAATTTCTACTTGCGACAATTTAGCGAAAAAAGTCGGACGAAAGCCAATATCATATGCCTTTATATAGTAATTGAATCAAGGTACCTTTTCTACCTGTTTGGATATAAATGCTGGGTTATTTTCATGACACTCATTAAAACTGGAAAAGCAGCATGGACAATCTACAAAATATATTCAACACCTACACCTTTTACAACTGACCCTTCAAACCAGGGCTGCTGTTAGAAATCACGGGGGCCCCGTACAGCCTACCCGGCAGGGCCCCCTCAAATATATATATATAAAAAAACATTTTCACAATAAATATACTAAAATCATTCTTAGCAGACAAACAGATAACAGAGAAGAAGTGTGAATTAGACTTTTTTTTAAAAGTTTTCAACATTTTTGAACAAAAACATTTTATATATTTTTTTTAAATAAAAAAATTAGCTGGAACGCAAGACACCAAAATTTTTGCTACAAAACACAGGGCTAGATTCACATAGATCAGCGGATCTTTAGATCCGCGTGATCTATGTGATTTAAGATCCACTGCCGCAAGTTTGAGAGGCAAGTGGGTAATTCACAAAACACTTACCTCCAAACTTGCGGCGGCGGATTGTAAATCCCCCGGCGGAATTCAAATTCCGTGGCTAGGAGGAGTGTAGTATTTAAATCAGGCGCGTCCCCACGCCGATTTAAATGCGCATGCGCCGTCCGCAATTTTTCCCAGCGTGCATTGCTTCCACTGACGTCGCTAGGACGTCAGTGGTTTCAGCGTACGCAAACGACGTAAAAAAAAAAAAATTGACGCGGGAACGGCGGCTATACTTAACATTGACTGCGCCTCATAGAAGAAGGGGTAAGTATACGCCAGGAAAACCGATACGTAAACGTCGTAACAACACTGCGTCGGGCCCGCGTACGTTCGTGAATTGGCGTATCTTGCTCATTTACATATTTCTCAACGTAAATCAGCGAGAATGCCCCCACGGCCATTTTTAAATTGCAGTTAAGATCCGACGGTGTAACACAGTTACACCTGTCGGATCTTAGGCATATCTATGCGTAACTGATTCTATGAATCAGTCGCATAGATACGACGGGCCTAAGTCAGAGATACAACTGCGTATCAGGAGATACACCGTCGTATCTCTTTGTGAATCTGGCCCACAGTCTTTATTGTGAACTTAGCAGGTTTGTCTTCAGCTGCATGAAAATAAACATAACCAGTGCTTCTCATTGCAGCTCAAAAATGTCCTAAGCAGAAAAGATTTTGTCTTACTTCTGCTGCATAATTTCCATAGATAAAAACAAAAGTGAAAATACACAACAGCATTAGCAGGAGCCATACATTGGCAGGTGCTTTGGGGCAGAATCTGCCTCTGCCGGAGGAAGGTGTTCTGGATTTTCCAGCTCCAGTCTCACATCCCGCAGGGGCTAAACTTCGAGTGGGATGTGAGTCAATTTCTTGAGTAGTATAGTTTTTCCTCCCTCTGGCAGCAACTGACACACATCCTTCTTCTGTTCCTTTCTGACCCATTTGGACATTTACTAACCACTGGGTTATAAATGAAGGGACAGATGGATGGGCGGTAATATATGTGGTTAAAGATACACTATATTCACATATTTGATATTATCATTATACTCCATCTGTTAAGACTGTAACAGACACTGTGTTGTGTAACACAACTAGGGATGAGCCGAACACCACCCAGTTTGGTTCGCATCAGAACATGCGAACAGGCAATAAATTAGTTCGAACATCTGAACACTGTTAAAGTCTATGGGACACGAACATGAAACATCTAAAGTGCTAAGTTTAAAGGCTTATATGCAAGTTATTGTCATAAAAAGTGTTTGTGGACCCAGGTCCTGCCCCAGGGTACATGTATCAATGCAAAAAAAGTTTTAAAACGGTTATTTTTTCAGGAGCAGTGATTTTAATAATCCTTAAAGTGTAACAATAAAAGTGAAATATTCCTTTAAATTTTCGTACCTGGGGTGTATGTATAGTATGCCTGTAAAGTAGCGCTTGTTTCCCGTGCTTAGAACTGTCCCTGCACAAAATGTAATTTCTGAAGGAAAAAAAAGTAATTTAAAAGTACTGCGGCTATAATGAATTGTTGGCTCCCGGCAATACAGAGAAAAGTAAAAAGTAAAAAGACCCTTCAGGTCTGGTATGGATATTAAGGGGAACCCTGCTTCAAATGTAAAAAAAATGACGTGGGCTTCCCCCCAAATATCCATACCAGACCCTTCAGGTCTGGTATGGATTTTAAGGGGAACTCCACGCCAAATAAAAAAAATGGTGTGGAGTCCCCCCCCAAAATGCCATGGGAAACCTGCGTTACATCAGAGGGGAGCAGGCTCACCCCGTCACGTCACTGGGAAAGTCCGGGTTACCCCTTTCGTCAGAGGGGGACGGGGTCACGTGACAGGTGGCCCCGTTCTCGGCTACATAAGAGACCAGTCAGGCTGCCGCAACGTTTTTCCCGGGGTGTCTCCGGTGGATACAGGATGCTGTTCCTCGCTGCACTGGACATCATCGCTGGAGCCTGGAGAGGAGATCATCCATTGCAGGATACTGACAGTGCTGGAGTGTAGATCGAGAGTGGATTACTGCCGCTGGAATCTTTTTTTTTTTTTAATAAAGGACTTATCCTAACTGTGTCTGTGTGTTTCTTTACAATTTTTTACACTTTCTTTGTGAAATGGTAGGGGGTACCCCATTACCAATTCACATGGGGGGGGGGGGGGCGATAATCCCCCTGTCCGCAGACCCCCACAACCACCGGGCAAAGGTTGTGGGGATAAGGGCCCTTGTCCCCATCAACATGGGGACATGGTGCTTTGAGGGGTCACAGACCCCCAAAGCATCCTCCCCATGTTGAGGGCATGTGGCCTGGTATGGTTCAGGAGGGGGGGCGCTCTTTTGTCCCCCCCTCTTTTCCTGCGGCCTGCCAGGTTGCATGCTCGGATAAAGGGTCTGGTATGGATTTTTGGGGGGAACTCCACACCATTTTTTTTTTCAATGACTTTCAATGACTCTTCTCTGTATTGCCGGGAGCCAACAATTCATTATAGCCACAAGCATGGGTGGCAATATTGTGGTTCACAGTTTATTTATTTTTTACCCAAATTTGTGCCGCCCATTTCCATTGCCCATTTTTGGTTGTCTGTCCCACCAACTTTATGGTGTGCTATATGTGATGGTTCCCTATCTATCTTTCCCAGATGGGAGCCGCATTGTACATGAATGGATTTTGCAATATACGTTATATTTGTGTGTCAATTTTCTTTTCTGTCTCTTATGCCGCGAACAGACGGACGTTTTTTGTGATGAAAAAAAACGTCGTTTTTGAAAACGTCATTTAAAATGACCGTGTGTGGGGAAAACGTCGTTTTATGTCTTCTGAAAAAATGACAAAAAAAAATTCGAACATCCTTGAATTTTTTGTGTTGTTTTTCAAAACGTCGTTTTTTGTGTCAATTAAAATCATAGTGTGTGGGCAAAACAACGTTTAAAACAACGTTTTTAAACCCGTGCATGCTCAGAAGCAAGTTATGAAGCTAACTTCAATGGAAAAGAGTGCTGAACGTAACCGCGCTTTGCTAGAGCATTTAAAAAAAACGATGGTGTGTAGGCAACGTCGTTTTTGAAAATGAAGTTTCAAAAACGTTGTTTTATTTCATGATTTAAAACGTCGTTTTTTTTCATTACAAAAAACGACCGTCTGTACGCGGCATTAGTGTCTTGTGCTGTTTTTTTTTCTCTCATTCCTATGTTAGGAGATTCCTCCATCCATTGATATGTATGTGCTTATATGTATTGATTGTTGTTTATATGAGGGTGGGAGAGGATACTGTTGTCTACTGGTTAATTGTATTAGCGTATAAGGACATGGGGTGACACAAGACTATATGATGTTTTATGATAATCTTTTTATATTTTTTATATTTAGTCTTTATAGAAAAACATTTTGTCTTGTTAGAGCACATATACATTTTTGGTTATTTGTTTCTTTTGTCTGTATGTGTTATATATAATTTTATATTTATGGGGTTCTTTTTCACATGTGTAGTCTATGTAACAGGAAGTCTGCAATTAGTACCTGGTGACACCTGTTATAGGTGGGACTATATAAGAACTGTTAACATATCTGTGTAATGACTAAGCACATGTGAAGTGTGTGAAACGCGTCTATCCAGCATTCTGATTTCTGTAGTTTTTGGGATGTCCAAATAAAAAGGATTTTGATCTACAGTGGTGTGCAGCCATTTATTCAAATTTCTTTGTGTGCAGAGGCGAGCCGAGGTGAGCACCTACTAGATCATTCCTGGTCTCACCTGGAGCTGCGGGTGTTTCTCTTTCTATTGCAGCATCTACTATTACCAAAGGAGCACTGTAGTTGGTGTGGAATGATACAGTGATCCTGTTACTACAAGGTCACGTCCTCTTTTGCTTTTCATTAATAAACAAAACAGTCACTGCTTACTAGTAGCTCTAGAAGAAGCACAGTGTAATACTAATGTGTCAGGAGGTCACTTACTCTGTATGATGCTTGGCGTGGAGTAATCAGGGAAATCCATAAGCCTAGTACACACTGCCAAAGGGCTGAACAGAAAAAAAACTGACAGCTCAGGTCGGAGCCGCTGTAGTAACAATTTGATGTTAGGACAGCAATCTCCCCTGCTGTTCTATCACGCTGTGACAGGAGGACGCCCAGGAGGACGCCCCTCCATCCAAAACACCCCGGTTCATCACTCCCATAGGCTTGGGCTTGCTGATTAGAAGATGGTCAGACCTTTTTCGGTCATGCCCATTGGAAGAAGCTGGCTGGTTTCTGTTGGATCAGCTGCCCTACACAGGCTGAATGACGGCTGGTTTCTATTGAACCAGCACATGCCACCCAACATTCAGCGCATGGCTTTAGTCTTTCGGCTGCTCAAATAGTTCTTGTTCGAAAAAGATGTTGACTTACATCTCTGTGTGAACTACAGGAAGCTAAATACTTGCATCCATAGAGACACATGCAATGCGAGTCTTTACAGTAATCACATTTGGTCAGATTTAGCAAGTAGATATTGGCAATTGTTGATCAAGGTGGAAGATTTTGAAAAGACTGACTTTATCACTGCCATGGGCTTGTTTGAGTTCAGGTGCATGCCTATTGGTTTAAAGTGATTGTATAGCTTGATTTATTAAAAATTTTTAACAACAAACATGCTATACTTACCCACTCTGTGTGTAATGGTTTTGCACAGAGCTGCCCAATTCCTCCTCTTCTCGGGCCCCCTGTCGGCGCTTCTGGCTTCAACCCCCAGCGAGTTCCCCCATAGAAAGGTGTTTTCCATGGTGGCACTCGTGTGTGATCGATCCTGAGCTGTGCCATTTGCATCTATTCAGACACATAGCCTGGCTGGGCCCTGCCCCCCCCCCCCACTCTGCTTGCAGGTTTTAATTGACAGCAGCAGACGACTCCAATTGCTCTCAGCCAAGCCTAAGAGAGCTAGGAAAAGACCTGCTGCAGACGTACCCAGCACTGGACCAAGATGAGATATTTAGGGGGGCTTTGGGGGAAGCCACTATTAAAATGTGTTTTACCTTAATGCATTAAGGTAAAAAAAACTTTTACCTTTAGAACCACTTTAACCAATGCTCCTAGTGTTTTTTTTTAAGTCTAATGTAGTGCTGCTTAGAAGACCTTCATTTCAAATCAGTTATTTATTTGAAATATATCATCATATTTTTCAAAACTTTTGAAAGACACCTTCAATATCTAGAGAATGTCTTT